>NW_027450525.1:0-47500 GCF_964194025.1 Convolutriloba macropyga | reverse complement strand
TGGACCAACCAAGTAAACGCAATCTCAAACAAAAACACACGCCCGATGCAACGTCCCCAACAACAAATCCCCCAACAAGAAAACAAAACAAACGAACAATGTTGGAGATGCGGGGGTATATTTATGGCAGGGCACATGAACCAGTGCACAGCCAAACAAGCTACCTGCAACATATGCAAGAAAACGGGACATTTCGCCAAGATGTGCAGGTCTAAGATACCCCCACTCCCAACTAGGAAACCTAATCAGAGACCTCAACAACAACGTCCCCAGGGACAAAACAATCAACTCAGAGTGAGACAGATACAAGAACAATTAATCGAGGAGGAAGAAACCGAGCAAGAAGAGACAGAATCGGTTGACCCGGAGTCCGCACTATACATTAAAGAATTGTCAGAAGACTGGGCGGACATAAATCACATCGCACCAGAATCATTCTCGGAAGTAAAGAACATTGATCTCCAAGCAAACTCGACAAAAGAAGTCTGGGTGCAAACAACTACAAACAATCTAAAAGTACAATGGTTGGCGGATACAGGATCCCCAAGGAGTTTCATCACGGCGGAACAGGCAACCGAAATCATGAAATATAACCCCGGTGTAAAGTTACAACAATATTCCAGTCCAACAAAATATAAATGCTTCAACAATAACAACATAAAGATCGATGGAGAAATCAACATCACTCTGCAATCCGGATCATGGACAGCAAAGAACTGCAGAATCTTAGTAGTAGGACATAAGACTAACAACCTAATGGGCAGAGACGTTCTTCAGAAACTGGGATTTACACTCCAACAAAAACCCAACAATTCCACAGGTAACAACATTTATACAATCTCTACGGTCCAAATAGAGAAAAATATAATCAAATGGATATACAAAAAATACCCACACTTATGTACCAGATTAGGAAAATCAAAAAACCACATAGCAAAATCGATATTCAAACAAAACCACAACCCCGTGCAACAGAAAGGACGACGAGTTCCCCTTCACTTACTTGAAAAAGTAGAACGCGAACTACACAAACTAATACAAGACAAACAAATCACTAAACTAGAAAAATGCCCCGACGATCTATTCGTCAGCCCTGTAGTAATAACAGTAAAAAAGGACAAATCAGTCAAAATAGCACTTGACTCGAAAAAATTAAACAAAGCAATACACAAAAACAAATACCAAATGCAAAGCATTGACCATCTAGTAGACGCTGTAGCACTTTATATCACACAAAGGAAGAAATCCCCAGGGAATTTCTGGTTTTCAAAAATAGATCTCAAATATGCATACAGCCAAATCCCATTAGACAACTCCATAGCCAAACACTGTAATTTCAGCATCCTCGGGGGACAAGCAACTGGCACATATAGATTTCTAAATGGCTTCTATGGCCTAACCGATATGCCAGCCACATTTCAGAAAACAATAGATAAAACATTAGATGGAATAAACTCCAAATTTGCATTCCTTGATGACATACTAGTAATCACCAAGGGATCAATCCGAGAACACGAACTTGAATTAGACAAAATCTTGAACCGACTAAACAACGAAGGACTAGCCATAAATTTGCAAAAATGCGAATTTGCCAAAAATGTAATAGAATGGCTAGGCTTCACAATAACTCCAAGTGGAATAACACCACTAATTACAAAAACGGAGGCAATCACAAAACTCGACAACCCTAAGACACTAAAACAACTACGGTCATTCCTAGGAAGCGTCCACCACCTCACAAAATTTATACCAAATCTCGCGAAACTCTCAGAGCCCCTACGCCCTCTATTAAAGAAAAATACCGACGCCAAAAACAACAAACTAGATTGGAACGACGAACATAGTATCGCATTTAATAACATAAAAGCAAAAATACATCAAATAATCGAAAACAAACACTTCGATACCACCAAACAAACACGAGTCAAATGCGACGCAAGCGCAAAAGGACTAGGGGCATGCATCGAACAAAAACACGATAACGAATGGCATACCATTGCATTCGCCAGCCGATTCCTAAACAAACATGAATCTCGATATAGTACAAACGAACTAGAGCTACTAGCTGTAGTATGGTCTCTCGAACACTTTAAACACTATCTGTTCGGAACCGAATTTACTTTACAAACAGACCATAGGGCGCTGCTAACAGCTCTCAATGAGAATCGCGGAAATAAAACGTACCAAAGTAGATTAACACGTTGGGTGGATAGGCTACTCCCCTTCAATTTTAATCTTGAACATATCCCGGGGAAAAACATGGGATTTGCCGACTATTTGAGCAGGCATCCAAAAAATAATCCACCTCCCCCATCATCAGATGACACACAGTATATAGTTAACTTAATAAATGACTTTAAATTCGTCCTCACACAAAACTCAATGAATTACAATTCGGCTATTTGAACAGACAAATACCAGACAAGACAAGCAAATAGAAGTAATAGTAAACACGCGCGTGAATATAAGAACGCTTTTTGCCTTAATCGTTCCAACTTTCAGCAGCTTATTTCGCCTCCTCTTAATTCAAACAATCCAAATACTTTCAATACTCTCAATTTCACTCAAAAATTCAATTCAAACTTCGCCAAAAATCCCCAGGGATTAACCCACAAAATACTTCCCATCCATTTATCACATCCAAAAAGTTCACTTGAAATTCCCCAGGGATACCAGACCGTCAACGTTACTACTAGAAACAAACCCCAAGTAAATACATTTGACCAAACAATCATCAAACGAAAACGAGCGCCGAACAAAACAAAAATGAACACTAACAAAGTCACTATTGCTACCCAAACGGATAACGAAAACAACAAGGGACTTGGACGTTCAGTCATTATACCCGATCCCCAAAACCCAATTTACCCCCTATCTAATTGTACGGATATGCCCCAATACAGAAAAAACCTTAACCAAGTATTTGGGGAAGAATTTGTTGCGGAAGCAACCGCAAAAGACCGCCAAATGGCCCCGATAATTAAACTTATTAAAGATAAGGACTGGGACACTCTTAAAAGGGTGAGCCCATACTTCTATTCCCTGAAGAGAGATTTATCGATTACATCCTCCGGTTGTGTCTTATATGACAACAGACTTATGATTCCTTCATCCCTTAAACAACTCGTGATTAACTCGCTCCACCAGACCCACCCAGGCCAAGCTGGAATGCTCCGACTTGCAGACCTAGTATGATTCCCTCGGATACATAGGGAAGTAACTGCAAAAGCCCAGTCATGTGGGGACTGCATAAAAACAGGTAAAAATCTCAAACCTATAATACCAAAAAATTCCCTAGGGATACTACCAAAACTAAGTGAGCCAAACGAAGAAGTACAGTTAGATTTTGCGGGGCCAATTCCATTTAGAAAACATAAACAAAACTACTACATATTAGTTTCAGTAGATCGCTTAACAAGATACCCCCACGCAGAGGTATTTAAAGATTGCGACACACAAACAGCACTAAATTATTTAGAAGAATATTGCCGATTCCACGGCATACCACGCTCCATCAGATGCGACCAAGCCCAAGCATTTAAAGCAAGAGAATTCGAAATTTTCTGCAAAAACAAAAACATCAAGCTAATACTAGCCCCCGCGGGAGATCACAGGGCCACGGGAATGGTAGAGAGATTAATTCAGACAATAAAAAGGCGCATCGCCGTAATGGAACATGACCCTCTATGGTCATCCGCCGACTTAGCAACAATAGTAGCTAAAATCATAGAATCGATAAGACTAATTCCAAACGCAACAACAAAAATAAAACCTTTTGTAGCCCACTTCGGCAGACCTCCAAATACAGAACTTTCTAACATAATTACAAAACCCTCAAACAAAAATCTGTCATATAAACAAATAAATAAATATGCTTCAGATCAAGCAACGCTACAATACCCAGCGCTCCCCAGGGAAATAATGTGGGACTGGGACCATGATAGCGAGCCCGAACTTGATATTCAATACAAGACGCGCTCACAACCACTCCCGGCCAACAGCGACACAGACGACTCAGAGAACGCGCCGCTGCTTAGCCACAAGCGCGTTCATGGTAAGATCATACCTGACAGATTAGAAATTACATTTGGCGATAAAACCTCCACCGTAACCTACAATAGAAAAAACATTGCAAGAAAAACATTGGCACGAAAAGTACCGGAGCCCCGGGGAACGCTAAAACCTCAATGGAATATCATCCCGGACGGTACCATTACTAACTACTCCCCTCACACAATAACATTAGATACTGATAATCGAAAAAATACGGTAATAAGGAGGAACGACCTAGCCATAGTAACCGAAACAAAACCCCGCGAACCCGAACCTGAGCCTAAACCTAGACTAATACATATGGTAGCATGTAAAACAGTGGGCGAATATAAACGAAATCAAGAAAAAATAAGAAAGTTTTGTTTAGAAGAAAAAGCAGCCCTCGCCAAACAACAAGAGCTCATCGCGAAACAACAGCGAAAAACCCCACTGCAACAAACTGCGACACAACAGAACCAACCGGGCCCCAGCCACAGCGCAATAAACACCCAACCAATGGGACACGCAGACATAGTAGCCATGGCCAAGAGAAATCAAAAGGCCCAAAAACGCCAACGAGCCACAAAGAAAGCCACGTCGAAGCCACCCCAGAAACAGCAACGCCAACAAGCACCAAGAAACAAATCGCCCTGGAATCCCCAAAGGCCACAATGGCTGAAAAATGCAAAAACAAGATTGACAAAACCATCACTTGCCTCCACGTTCGAAGCAAAATCAAAAGCCGCCGCCCTCCAGCAATCCCGAGAAGTGAAGTCAAAACCAGAACGAAAACTACTGTACTCGAGCTCGTCAGAAAGCAAAAGCTTCATATCGGTCAACAAAAACAAACTCAAGTTCTCACCAACAATCAAAATTCATAACATCCAGTCCGAGTCCCCAGGGACTAAGCACTTTGAAATCTTCACATCATCCGACCCACAGGACTTTATGTTGGAGTCAAACGACCCCACCAACCAACAACAAACCTCTAGTTCGTATTCTCCCCCATCACAAAAACTTCCCCAGGGCATCATGAAGTCCACCCCAAAATTGGACAAACTCGTCGAGAAAATATGGAGCCAACCCAACCACGAGAGTACTGGCCTGGAAATGAGCTCCACGGAGGACTTCCCAATCCAACCGCCCATCAAAAAAGTCGAAGTTGTATACCTGGACTCGACAACTTCAGATATAGCAAACACGGCGGATACCACTATATTAACAATCAGCGAGGACAACTCTGAAAACATTAGGGATGAACCGGCAACAGAACCGGCATCTGCAAACGATCATTCAAACGACCATCAGTCGCAAGATACAAACGACACGAACGATACGAACGATATCGCAGCCACAACGCCCGCTAACGACGAGGAGCACAAGTCTCCATCTACGTCTCCCGCTAAGAGCTCTATCTCGAGCCTACACACCAGCGATTTCTTCAATCCCGAAGAATTTTGAGTACCCCAAAATTCTTGTCCACGGGGGTGTGTGGTGCGGGTGGCACCTTCCCTAGGGATTACCTGAAAACTAAACTGATAAAACTATAGAACTCTCATAAAACTTTCATTCTAATTCACTTTGTTTCATAAACTGTTCATCTGTATTACGTAACCATTTGTTAGCTATTGTTACTTGAACTACTTTAACTGGTACCAACAGGTACCGTCTGACTGTCTTCTGTAAATCTTGTCATTGTGTTAACTGAACTTAATCGGACATAGTTTGATATTGATATTCAACCGAATCCCTCGGTAAGAAAAAGAAGAAATTAACGACTTGAACTCTGCGTTTTGGATTAGCCTTAACAATTATTATTATTAATATTATTTTGTTATTATTAATATTATTATTATTATTATTATTATTATTATTATTATTATTATTATTATTATCATTATTATTCTTATTATTATTCTTATTATTAGTATTATTATTTTGATTATTATTAACTTTTGTTACTACTATTACTATGAAAACGTTAAAAAAATAAGCCCTCTATACAATATCATAGTTCGATTAGATTGTGAAATTATGAAAAAGTGAAAAATTTATCACAAAAACAACCTGAAATTTGTACTCCACAATGCATGAGATTTGCATGTATAAAGTGCAATCACATTAAGAGTTTGGTTTGGCATATTTCCGGTTGGGCCCTTCTATTTTATTGTTTTTAAAAGAATTAGTTTTTACATATATGATATACTGATATGTATTTTTATCTTTATTTTCTTAGTTTAGTATCTGCTGACTGGTGGAAGCCTGAGTTTCCGCAAAAACGTGTCTCAGGATGAATAAATTAAAGAAAGCTGCCAATTTAAAATTGTTTTCTCAAGAAACGTTATGCCTTTCTGTAGATCCTTTAGAAAGGCTTAATTTGTACTGTTTCAATATTTTTAATGTTTTTATTTTATCCTTATTGAAAAATTTATTATTACTATTATAATTATTAATATTATTATTAATACTATTATTTTATTGTTTTTATTATTATTATTATTTTTATATTGATTATTATTATTATTAATATTATTACTATTTTTGTCACTATCATTAACAATATTATTATTAATTTTTTTATTATTAACATTTTAATCATTATTATCATTACTATTATTATATTATTTTTTTACTATAATTATTATAAGTATTATTAATATTATTGTTTTTATTATTATTTCTATTAGTACTATTATTATATTAATTTATTACTTTTAATGTTATTCGTATTACTATTATTATTATTATTATTATTATTATTATTATTATTATTATTATTATTATTATTATTATTATTATTATTATTATTATTATTATTATTATTATTATTATTATTATTATTATTATTATTATTATTATTATTATTATTATTATTATTAGTATTATTATTATTATTATTATTATTATTATTATTATTATTATTATTATTATTATTATTACTATTATTAGTACTATTATTTTATTTGTTATTACTGTCTTTACTATTAGTATTATATTGTTTTTATACTATTATTATTAATTTTATCACTACTATTTTTATTTTTATCATTTTTGGGATTAATAATGTTATTATTATAACTATTATTATTATTATTATTATTATTATTATTATCATTATTATTATTATTTTTATTATTATGATTGTCAATATTATTATTGTCATTATTATTGTCATTTTTATTTTTATTATTAATACCTTTATTAATACAACTATTATTATTATTTTTTATTTGAAAGGTAATGTTATCACCTTTAGCCAGTTAAAATTTTCGTTATTGGGTTTGAATCGTTATTTCATTTTCACTTGTGTGGAAGTTTCTAATGAACAAGGCGGCTCAGCAATGTGCGATGGCACATAAAGTTCCGACTCCGCCCATCCACAATTTTGGCATAATTGTCTACCAAATGAGGAAAAGATAGAAAACCCAAAAATTTTTTTTTGGGAATCCCAAAAAACCGAGACAAGCCCAAGTTTTTTTCAAAAAAATTGTGTAAGAACGATAAGATAGCCTCCAAAACAAATGACTTAGTGGAGTAAAAATTGAAGCATTAAATTGCTGTGATATGCCAATATTAAGAAAGCGAGTCAAGACGAACAGCAAAATCAAACAACAACAACAACAAACATTAATTACATCAAAAACTTTTTCTCCGTTTTAAAAAACAAAATTTAATAACAAAGCCAACATACCGTCAGATGAACCTAAAAGTAAACAAAATAACCTGTAACTCACCAGAAATGAAATGGACCAGTCCATTAAATGGTTTGGTAACAATTAGACAAAAAAGAACAAAAACAGTAAAGTTAAAAAATTCGCTTATTTTTTTAAAACAATTAACTTCTAAGTAATTAAAACCATTAGAAATCAAGTAAAATATCCCAAAGGTTAACGATTACCAGTGTTTTTATAGGAGGGCATTAGGACCTGTCCTTATTCATTTCTTTTGCGGCTAAAATGAACAACAAAAAAACAACAAACAAAAATTCAGTTGAAATTTGCCAGAAAACGCTGTCAAAACCGTCGAGCCATATTTCGGTCCTCAAAATATAGCGCCTTTTCCAAACAGCAATAATGTAGTATTTGGCCATTTATAAGTGAGACTAGGTAACAAGTAGACAAAAAAGAGAAAAGAGCAAAAATATTAATAGTTTTGATTTTTTTTCGAAACAAAATTATATCCAAAGTCATGAAAAATATTAATTGCAAAACGAAATATTTAAAAAGGTCTTTTCTTCATCCAAAGGAATTCTTTAAGACCTGCAATTATCCGGAATAATTCATGCGTCTACAAAAAGAACATCAAACATGACAAAAATCAAATTAATTTACTTTTTTTTTGAAAAACCGGCGTCGAAGTCAGTAAGGTCATAACGCATTCTTCAAAAAAATAGAATTTGGGACATCAATATTTTTTGACGCTTTCTTTTTACACCCATAATGACATATTTGACCTGTAATTAACGACATTAGGTACCAAAAGGAAAACTAAAAAGAACAAATTTGCGAAGTTAAAAAGATTTTATTTTTAGTTTTGGAAAACGATTGTTTTCAAAGCCATGAAAGCCATCAGCTATCTACTAATATCAGAATATCAGCCCGTCTATTTTTCCATAAAAAGCCAGTGAAACTTATCACTATACAGGAGAATTCATACAACTGAAATGACAAAGTAAAAATGACAGTTAAAGACCAAATTAAAAATTTCAATTAATTTCTTGAAGAAAGAAGTGTCGAGGCCGTTAAAACGATAATCTATATCTTATAGGATTTTAATATGTTCAATTGTGTATCTTTTCGAACGCTAATAATGTGATATGAGAACTGTCAGTAATATGATGAGGTGACTAGAAAACGTGAAAAACTGGCAAACTTCTAAAAATAAAAAAAATCTGAAATCTAGCAGTAACAAAGCTAGAAAACCTTCAGGCTTAAAAACGCAATCGAGACTAAATTTCAAATCAGTAGAATGAAGAAGCATTCGTTCTTTGCTGACACTAAGCTGCAAGTTGACCAAATTATGAAAAAATGGAGGAAAATTCTTTATGCCATTATTTATTTAAAAATCAATTATTTTTAAAAGTCGGAACGATCACAAATTTTCAAGTAAAAAACTAAATGCATTAGCTTGGAGCTGCTTAGGAAGCCAATTAGACCTATCACTCCTGACCTTTCATTTGACATGTTCTGTTCTTTATTATTAAAAGAGGTCTTTTTTCAAAAAAAAGACCGACTGATTGCAATCCGAATTGTTTTTGGATTGTAACAGTCCACGATTGGCCCAAAACTAGCTCTAATAATGCTTATTGTCCGTTAGGAGCTATTGATTTTTTGAATATTTTAGATATAGATAATTTGTTAGTTGAAAACTCAAAAAAAAATTCTGCATTTTTGATAAAAAAACGAGTAAAGCTGGCAAAAAACGGCAAAGTTTTAATTACAGAGCACTCTCAGCGGAAGTTGACGTAGGAATAGCCCCTTCTGTGTCCACAAACATTGTATTAGTGTTGTTTGGGGGTGTAAGGCGGCAAATTTTATCAAGGTGGACTAAAGTAGCTTATTTCGTGCTTTTTTTTTATGAAAAAGGCTGAATTTTGAAATAGTTATCCAGAGTTTTTGACCAACACAATTGAATCAGAGTAATCAACAAGGCTTGTTGGTCCTTAAAAATAAAATCAACGACACTATTCTTAAAAATTTCAACAAATTTTAGCAAAATTGACGAAAAATTAGGCAAAAATTTTGGAAAATGTGAATAAAACAACGTGAATTCACTCCACTTTTTTCAGAAGTTTAAAACTCGATAACTCCCTGTAGAAAACAAAAACTAAAAAAATCTTTTTAATTCCATATTTTACGCTGGACGAGCTTTCTAATGATACCAGTCTCAACTCTCTACGATGAATATATCGATCGGCGAAAATTGACTGAACAAAAAAAACCCATTTGAGTATATAGTTCCTCCCCCCTCAAGAGGGGTCGGAACAATAACTAATGTTTTGGTCCCAACACTATAGTTAACTGAATGACAATCAGAGGAAATATTAAAAATTGTCTGAAAATTGAAACTGAAGGACGGTTATTCAGCGAGACTTGAATCTCAGGCAGGTAAACTTAGAAAGTATTCTTTATTGTTTTAGCTTAGAGAAAAGTCTGCTGTATTCAGTAGCTCTGTTCAATTTCTCAAGTTCTACTACTTCTTACAAAATGCAGTATGGAGACGACATTAGTAGCTTATTCAACTTTAAATGTTTGAATGGCGTATATATCCACGTAAAAAAAGCTATATCTGCTTTTCTTAATTTTTTTCAAAATCGTCTGAGTTTAATTTTTCCGCTATCATGAAATTCTAGTTGAATCTATGTTTTAAATAAGAACTTCTGCCTTGACAGAAATTTAATGAACAATTTAGGTACTATTTTTAAAAAAATGATCAACATTGTATCTAAAAAAGAGGAAAAGGTGTTATATATAAAACCTAAAAGTTGTTGGATGTTTGAATCATTATTTAAGTGTCTTGGAGCTAGTTGTGGACCAATTCTATAGTAAAATAGTCGCGGTGAAATGAAACGAAATTGAATTGACTCTCTTGCCTATCAATTATATCCATATAATGCTAAAAATTAGGAAAATACTTTTGAAATGCAGGATTTTTAATGTAAACTATTTTAGGCTGTAGAAAAGAAAAATCGAATGAAACCAAAAAAATGTTACAACGATATTTCAAAAAAGTTACACCAATATTTCTAAAAAATGTTACAACAATATCTCGCAACCTGGTTTGGCCCAAATTCGATGGAAAATATAAAAAGTTATACAGAAACACATCAATCACGAAAAAATGGAAGTCGACAATCATGTTTCTGAAACCTGAATTGTGCATTTCAAGCTAAATGAACATCAGGAAGGGGAGACCAAAATTCGTTGCGATAAAATTGACCAATTCTTCCATTTTACCTCCTTTATTGGGTAAACACGCACCTTAAAAGATGTAAAAAGGACTGTACAATGTGGGATAAGGTGACGAACGAACGAAAACACAATTTGGTGCATGCTATAAAATAATACATTATTTTCAAAAATACTACAAGAAGGCTTGGTAATCTGCGATTGCACATAAGGTTCCGGCCCCGCTCATCCACAATTTTGGCATAATTGTCTACCAAATGAGGAACAGAGAAAACCCAAAAATTCAAGTATTTTTCAAAAAATTTGGTGTATGAACGAAAAGATATTCTTCAAAGCATATAACTCATTGGACTGAAAATGACGCATTAGATTGATGAGATTTGCCATTATTAAGAAAGCGAGTCAAGACGAACAGCAAAATCAAACAACAACAACAAATATTATTTACATCCAAAACTTTATGTCCATTTAAAAAAAACTAAATAACAAATTCTAAATAGCGTCAGGTAAAATTGAAACTAAACAAAATAACCCGTACTTCACTGGAAAAGATATGGGAGCAGTCCATGATAAGGCTGGGTAACAATTAGACAAAGAAGAGCAAAAACAGTAAAGTTAAAAAATTCGCTAATAATTTTGAAGAACAATTATTTTCAAATATTGAAAACCATAGGAGATCAACCGAAAACATTCCACATGTTTATGATTACCTATGTTTCTATAGGAGGGCACTAAACCTTGCCATTATTCATTTTTTTAAGCGATTACAAAAAGAACAAGAAATAGACAACAAACAAAAACTCAATTAAAACTTGCCAGAAAAAGCTGTTGATGCCGATAAGCCATAATTTGCCCCTAAAATGTGTTCAACTGCCCCTTCTTCGGGCGCCGATAGTGTGGTATGTGACCTCTCGTTAATGAGACAAAGTAACAATTACTAATTTTGTATTTTTTTTAAAAAAATTTTATTTCCAAAGTCATGAAAGCCACTAGCTACAAAATTAAATAGAAAAACAGGTTCAAATATTCGCCAACGGAAGCATTTTAGACCTGTAATTATCCAGAATTTGTCTCACGTCTACAAAAGGAAGTTCAAAAATGACTAAAATAAAAAACTAAATTGATTTTTTTTGTGAAGAACACTTGTCGAAGCCAGGAAAGTAACAAAAAACTCTTTAAAAACATGAGGTTTTGTGACCCCAGTCCCTTGTGGCACCTTCTTTTATCATCAAAATTGTTATATATGAACTGTAATTAACGAGAGTAGGTGTCTAATAGACAAAAAAATAACAAAATTGCGAATTTTAAAGTGTTTGTATTTTTGAGAACAATTGTTTTCAAAGTCATTAAAGCCATCAGCTATTTACTAAAAATTAAATATCGGCTTAATTCTTTTTCATTAAAACTGAAACCTGTTGTTGTACAGGAAAAATTCATACGACTAAAAAGACAAATTAAAAACGACAGAAAAAGACAGAATTATAAAGTTCAATTAAAATCTTCGAGAAAGTAGTGTCGAAGCTGTTGATACTATAATCTATATCTTTGAGAATTTTGTGATGTGCAATTGTGCTTTAATTTAAAATCAACCATTTGATGTGTGATTTCTCAATGTTGTGTTGAAGTGGAAAAACGTGAAAAATATGCAAATGCCTAAATATAAAAAAAAATAGTTTCAAAGTCATGAGAGCCATTAATTACAAAGTGAAAAGATTAAAAAGGTTAAATATGTTCGGTTACTCGTCCAAAAAGCCCTTGAGAATTGAAAAACATCCGTAATATGTCTGACGGCAACAAAAAGACCGTCAGACATGACATAAAACAAAAATTATTTCATTTCTTTTTGTGAAAAACCCCTGTCGAAGCCAGTAAATTCCTAACGAATTCTCTAAAAGGATCAGATTTATGACACCAATGCCAATCTTTTCTTACACAAATACAGTCGTATTTGACTTGTAAGTAACGAGACTAGGTAAAATATAGACAATAAAAGGAACAAACTTGGGAATTAAAAAGTGTTAATTTTCTTTTTGGAAAACAAATGTTTCGAAAGTCATGAAAGCCATCAGCTGTTTACTAAAATCTGAATATCGGCTAATTTTTTCTTCAATAAAATTGAAACCTGTTGTTGTACAGGAAAATTCATACGACTAAAAAGACAAATTAAAAACGACAGAAAAAGACAGAATTGAAAAGTTCAATTAAAATCTTCGAGAAAGTAGTGTCGAAGCTGTTGATACTATAATCTATATCTTTGAGAATTTTGTGATGTGCAATTGTGCTTTATTTTAAAATCAACCATTTGATGTGTGATTTCTCAATGTTGTGTTGAAGTGGAAAAACGTGAAAAATATGCAAATGCCTAAATATAAAAAAAATAGTTTCAAAGTCATGAGAGCCATTAATTACAAAGTGAAAAGATTAAAAAGGTTAAATAGGTTCGGTTACTCGTCCAAAAAGCTCTTGAGAATTGAAAAACATCCGTAATATGTCTGACGGCAACAAAAAGACCGTCAGACATGACATAAAACAAAAATTATTTCAATTCTTTTTGTGAAAAACCCCTGTCGAAGCCAGTAAATTCCTAACGAATTCTCTAAAAGGATCAGATTTATGACACCAATGCCAATCCTTTCTTACACAATTACAGTCGTATTTGACTTGTAAGTAACGAGACTAGGTAAAATATAGACAATAAAAGGAACAAACTTGGGAATTAAAAAGTGTTAATTTTCTTTTTGGAAAACAAATGTTTCGAAAGTCATGCAAGCCTTCAGCTATCTACTAATATCAGAATATCGGCTTATCTATGTAAACAACCAGTTTAAAGCCAGTGAAACCTGTCTCTATACAGGTAGTTTCATACGAAATAAAGACAAATTAAAAAAGACAGTTAAACACAAAATGAAAGAATTCAATTAAATTTTTCGAAAAAATAGTGTCGAAGCAGATAAAACCATAATCTATATCTTTAAGGATTTTAATATTATCAATTGTGCTTTATTTTGAACGCAAATAATGCGATATTTGAACTGTCAACAACGTGATAATGAGACAAAACTAGAAAATGTGAAAAATGGGCATATACGTAAAAAAGAAAATAAAAGTGAAATCTAGTAGTATCAAAGCCAGAAAACCATAACTAAACACGTAAAACCGCAATAAAGATTAAATGTCATTTCAGTAAAAAA
Source organism: Convolutriloba macropyga (assembly GCF_964194025.1). Lineage (NCBI taxonomy): Eukaryota > Metazoa > Xenacoelomorpha > Acoela > Convolutidae > Convolutriloba > Convolutriloba macropyga. The sequence goes on along the minus strand of NW_027450525.1, from coordinate 33,369 downwards.
AATCCTCCTTTCTTTGCTGACACTAAGCTACAAGTTGACCAAATTAAGAAAAAAAGAGGCAATGTTTAATAAGCCAATATTTACTTAAAAATCAAACAATTTTCCAAGTCTAAACAACCATAAGTTTTCAGGTAAAAAACCTTTATGCATTTATTTAGACCTGCTGAGAAAGCCCATTGGACCTATCGCCAGTGAGCTTGGATTTGAAATGTTCTGTTCTTTGATTAATATAAAAAAGATCTAATATATTTTTTCAAAAAGACCGACTGATTACAATCCGAATTGTTTTTGGGGTGTAGCAGTTCAAGATTGGCCCAAAAATTGCCCTGCTAATTTTGTTTGCTTTTTAATAACATTTAATGTTTCAAATAGATTTAGATAATTTGTTAGTTAAAATTCAAAGATGAATACTGCGTTTTTTGATAATCAACAAGTAATGTTAGCAAAAACGGCACAATTTTAATTACAGAGCACTCTCAATAGATGTGGAAGTAATATTAGCCACTTTTGAGCTTACAAAGAATTTTTTAGTGGTTTTGGGTGTATAAATACGGCAAATTTAATCAAAAATGACTTAAGAATCTTATTTCTTGCTATTTTGATCAAAAAGGTTTAATTTTGAAATTTTTAGCCAACATTTTAGCCAAAAAAATTGAATCAAAATAGTCAACAACACTTTTTTGTTTTTAAAAATCAGATCAACAGCACTATTCTTAAAATGTTGTACAATTTTTTGCACAATTGAAGAAATTTTACGCAAAAATTAGGGAAAATGTGAATAAAAATAACGCAAATCTGTCTAATATTCACAAAATTTTTAAATATCGATGACTCGCTCTGGAAAACGAAATTCAAGAAAATCTTTTTAATTTTCTCCGCTGGACTGGTTCTTTAATGATACCACGCACAAATCTCTACAAATATGAATGTATCGATCGGTCAAAATTGACTGAAGAAAATGAGCCCATTTGAGTATAAGGTTCCACCCTCCTCAAGAGGGGTTGGAACAATAATTGTACTAGATTTTTCTTTTCATTGGTACAATGCTTTTCTTTTCCTTTTTGTCGGAAAAATTAACTAATTAGTGCAGTGGCAAATATAACTTGCTTGTGATAGCTCGCAATGGTTAGAAAACGCTAAAGTGATGAATTTTTTGTGAATTTGAAAATAAAGGAATTGAAACAGGGTAAATTTTAATTAAAAAAATGAGCGATTGTCAAATATGAAAAACTTTCTCGGAAGAGAAATATGATTTTTTTTGAAGCAACTCATGTCTCACACAATATCGATAACTGATTGCAGAATTTGACGCAAAATTTAAAAATTAGTTACGTAGACAATTAAGTATTGCAATCAACTCAAATGAAACAAGACCACAGCCATAAAATACGCTTTCTTGAATGAAAGTTAGTTATTTTTAGTCTCTATTTTGATCTATTTCTCACAAAATATTTAATCTTTGTCTAATTAATCCCATTTAAATAGTATTTCTTTGAATTAGAGAATAGATTTTCATGAAGTTTTTTGCTGTAGAAATTCATAATGATGCAAATTTTTTCAGGATTTCAAAAATGCAACACAGGCGACTTTCAAAACAAAAATTATAAAAGGATACTAAAAACTCTAACAAACAAGAGAAAACAAACTGTTTTGAAATAACAACGACAGTTTTCTGTGCTATCAAAATGTGCACTAAAAGTGGAGCTGGGACAACTTCAAATGAAATCCAACGATTCGCTGAGTCATGACCGTGGCTCACAATGCAGGACCATTTAACCCTGTTTTATGTTGTAGGTTTCCAATTAGATCTACTCAAATTGGGGTGCTTTAACCAAACCAACCTTGATCAATCCAAATCAAGCTGTGTACATGAGCAGGGCACATGACCCAACAGGAGAATTTGTCACCTTTGCTGTGCCAGATAAAGTGTTCGCCTAGAGTTTGCGCACGGGCTCATAAAAACATTGCCTACAGCCTGGATTGTGAGCTTTTCCACAGTCTGAAAAGTTTGATTAAGATATAATCCTCAAATTGCTTTCATCCAGAATCACAGAGTACAGGCTTCCTGGTGGAGATAAATGAGCCACCTTGCCCAAACTTTGAAAATATTGAAACTGAAGTTCTAATAACTCTTTAGTTGCCTTCTAATTTTGTTTGTCATATGGGCCATCTTATCATGCAAAATCAATGTGAATCTCGAGGTTGTGCGGGGCCTTTGTTGTTCAAACAAATTGGGGCTGATTTTCAGGTTTTTTTTGTTGTCAATCTATTGTTTTGTCCTAGAATGAGATATTTTTGGCGGGATTTTGCGTCTTCGTCTAAATAACAAATTATGTTTCTTTTCTTATCTTAAATTTTTATTATTTGCATCAATTCATATATTAGATATTTGTGTATTAAAAAAAAAGATATTATTATCCTTATAGAAGTGTTCATTGCTTTTTTCCAGTCGAATACCTTGCTTGATTGAGTTGCATTAACCTTGATACCTCATCATTGTTTCATTAATTTTAGGAATATTATTACGTTATTACTCGATGAGCTGTCCTTAATTTCCATTATTTTCAACTGTTGTGTATTTCAAATATCTTTTTTAACTGTCAAAATGCATTCTACAGTATTATGGAAGTATTGTCCCATTTGCTAAGCGGAATTACTGGTTGTAACCGATTTTGGCGCATGATCTAAATTAACTGGCTTCTGTCAGGATATCTGGGAGCCACAAATACAGCCACTTTTTGCACTCAGGCCCAACCAGATTTATTTTATATATGGGCTGACTTCTTTCAGCCTTTTTTTACTTTTTCTTTTAATACAATCAGTGACCTGGTTGAGAATTACATTCAGTATAGCTAAAAATCACTTGCTAAAGTTGATACCCAAAATTTCTCTCAACCGTCTTTTCTCTGATATATGCTATTATACTATTTACAGACTTGGAAAAGTGATTTCATTTATTTTAATCGGATATCGCGAGTTATCAATCGACTGATCCGTAGCCGATTTGCATGCAAAAATAGAATAGCAGTGAATTGTTACATATTTATACTTCAATTTTTGATATTGTTTTGTGAAAATTTTATTTGTTCCTAGTATTTATTCCAAAAGTGCCTAATTGTTCACATTAATCACAAGCCTGAAATTCTTGTATTTAAAGATTTTGAGACACGATTTTTTTTGCTTTGAGCTAAAATCTAATAATGAAATATGATTTATGTAATTGACTGACGAATGCATCTCAGGTGCAAAACAGATTGTAGAGTTTGAGGTCGGATTTCGCTTGGTGAGTTCTGTATTAGATGTTTTGTACTTACAATCAGTTGAGGGTCGACTTTGCGTTACAAAAGTAGACTTAGAGATTAGAGTTTTATTTTGATTGCCCATTTTGTGCCAAATTATTTGATCGATTAGAATGGTTTGTAAAGGGCGATGTGGTAAGAAATTGATGAAACTATTATTATTCTGCGATTTTGTGTTGTTTGATAGTTATTGTGATATAGTATACATTGGGCCATTGATATTGTAGTTCAAAATCTCTTAATTTCACTTAATCTTTGATTTAGTTCATTTTCATCATTTTAGTTCTAATTTGTTCAAATCCTGTTTGAAGTTCAAATCCTCCTCATTCAGGCTTGTTAAATTCGCTTATCTAATTTTGTGAAATAATTGTCTGTTCATACTGTCTAGTCATTCTGTTTGCCGCAAATTTCCGATTTTAGTTATGATCAAATTATTGATCACAATTTGATAGTTTTATTTAATTCATTCTCCTCGAATCTGAATTCAAGTTTAGTTGTCTCTTTTCAATCAGAATTTCGTTCCGCGAATCACTCAATTTCACAATAACAGAATAGGCCTAATTTAGCTAAGCGACATAATAGTTTATAAGTTAACGCTGAATTGGCGACGCTAATATCACTCTAAAGTGAAACTGAGAAAGACGGATATTCAAAGCACAAATTTAATAGTCAGATAGCTCCGCGAAATCACTAATAATTTTGGAGCAACGTGTATCTTAATTTCGCTCCGCAGTTCAATTCAACAACAGTAAAAGAATTCTGTACGACATAGCGCAGCCAGCTCGCGAATCCCGACAAACCCAGCTGTCAATAGAGACATTTTGGGAACGGCCTGCATCTGATCCTCCAATACGTTGGGAGAAGTAACGCTTTCAAGTAAAACTGGCAATTCTTGCAAGAGAGAATATAACGCTGGACACGCTCTTATAACCAAAGCCAACACATGTACGACTAACGGTCGAGCAGAAATATGAATTGGCCATCGAAGATGCAACAGAGGACACGGAACGAGATCGACAAATCAGGAATAATCAATTAGAGCTTCAATGGGAATTGAAATGCAAAAAAATAATGGAGGCAGGCGTTTTGTGTGGTGAACGACCCTGGTCTCTATGCGACCAAAACTGTGTTTCGCTCCTGTATCTTAGTTTGGAACGGAGGGAAGACGTCTTCTAACACAAAAATTTACCCATGATAACATCTACGATCTCACTACCATCAAATTTTGGGAGATGATGGAAATAGCTTCCATACGACCCAGAATCATCACTTTTGATCGGTACTTGTTCTTCTCAAGGAAACAGAAAAAAGGTGAAACTCTAGAACAATTTTCCAGCATTTTGAAAAAGAATTAGCGGAAAAATGTAATTTTGAAAATCGAGAAGAGGTGATAATCAGGGACATCTTCATCACGACTATTTTGGAAGATGATATTCAAGGTGAACTTCTCCGTGACACAGCAGACCCAGAAAGAGCCCTCAGTATAGCTGTCAATATGGAGATGGGTCATCAAAATCAACAACGGATCTCATCAAACAACAACAACAATATCAGCGCAACTGTTAGTGCAATCAATGCTATACAATCTTTCAATAGATTTCGTGGCGCGAATACACGCGGAAATCAATAAAGCAGAACTACACTCATAGGAGCAGTGATTGGCCAATGTAGAGTTTGTGGTCGAACTTGGACTACAACACATCGTCAGGTTTGCCCTGCTCTGGGTTAGAAGTGCAATCATTGTGATCTACTGAACCATTTTGCAAAGGCATGACAAAAAAAAGTTAATTATTACACGAAACCTTTGTCAAGATAATCGCATCAATAATGTAGAAAATTCCAAAACTGCAGAGCCAAATACACAATCGGAGAATCAAAACGTTAATTATATAAACTATAATGAACAATTTAATTCTCATTACGACTCTTCAGACAATAATTACGTTGCGATGGTGAAAAGCCTTGATCCATCACCAATTGCACTGCAAAAAATGACGATAACAATTGGAAATACGAATTGCCATTTGCTCCTCAATTCTGGTAGTGGCTGCACTATCATAAATATGTCACTTGCCAAGGAAAAAATGTTCAATTGCACGCAAGAAGAATGGTCGCAGAAAAACCACTCAATCTCAAATCTTTTTCTAACGATATAGTTGAAACCATCGGAACATTAAAAACACCAGTTCGTAGTAAGAATTTGAAAATTCAAAAAGCAAAAATCACGGTAGTTGCGGATGGTTTCAGACCAATTCTTGGACACATTCTTAGACCCATCTCTTTGGTCAATTGGGAACAACTATTTCAAAAAAGCCCTGCCAAAAAACTGAGATAAACAACGTTGAAAATCCTTGTGCAAAAAAAAATCTTTAGCAAAAAAATTTGGGGAATTAATTTCAAGAATTGGAAAATCGAAACATCATACTGTCAACCAAAAATTTCATAGAAATTATCGTGTTACACACCAAAAAGAGAGAAAAGTACCGATCCATCTTCAACCAAAAGTAAAGATTGAACTCAAAAAATTGTTAAATGAAGGACATATGGAAAAATTAACAAATTGTGCTGACCAGTTTTTCATATCTCCAATAGTTATAACAGTCAAAAAAGACCAATCAATCAAAATCGCCTCAGACTCCAATATCTTCAACAAAGCTATTCACAATAATAAGTAGCTGATGCCAAATATCGATTCTCTATTTCAGACAAATTCACAAACACTTTCAACCGCACCGCAAGAAACTGCTTATTTTACGACATTTGATCTGCAGTACGCGTATAGCCAATTAAATTTACATAGCGATGCGGCCCACCATTGTAACTTTAATCTTGTAAGCGGACATATGACTGGCACTTGTCGCTTCAAAATGGGATTTTACGGACTAACAAATAAGCCTGCCGAATGTCAAAAAGCAATCGATTGAACACTCGCCGGCCTAATCAATACATTCTGTTTTCTAGACAATATACTGATAGTAAGAGGAGGCAGAATTGAACATCATCTCGATCTCGTACGCAAATGCTTAATAAAATTAGATCAAGAAAACCTTTGAATCAGTCTCCCAAAATGCCATTTTGCAAAAAAAATGAATGGCTCGGGCACAGCATCACTCAAACAGGCATAACATCATTATCCAATAAAACTGATGCAATCGAAAAATTATCATCACTCAAAAAATTACGATCCTTTGTGGGATCAGTACATCATCTTGGAAAATTTATTCCTAATCTATCGCAATTGTGTTATCCACTTGGACCTCTTAAGAAAAACACAAAACTTGTTTGGAGAGATGAACATGAAGAACAATTCAAGCTGATAAAAACGAAGATTGCCAAAACAACGGAAAATAAGCATTTTAACCCTGATTTTGAAACACGTATAAAATGCGATGCCTCTCGCAAAGGTTTGGGTTGTGCATTAGAGCAGCGCACTCCGAACGGATGGCATACTGTAGCCTCTGCATCGCGCTTCTTAAATTCACTGGAAGATCGATATAGTAATAATGAGCTTGAATTACTGGGCGTTGTTTGGTCTGTCGAATACTTCAAATATTACCTTTATGGTAAGCCTTTTAATGTCATAACCAATCACAAAGGGCTGTTATCTATAATGAGAGAAAACAGAGCTAACAAATCGTATAATAGCCGCCTAACACGTTGGGTCGATAAACTTTTACCATTTGATTTCACAATAGATCATATTCCTGGCTCGAAAATGAGACTAGTTGACTATATCTCACGCGAACAACAGCAAAAAGCTGTTAATATTTCTGCTTATGATGAGCAATTCATAGTTGCTAAATTGGACGCAATTAAACGCAGCGCGAAACGCTTTTGATTAAATGCAGAAAATTACATTGATTTTACGGCGCCAAATGCACCTATAAAACAAGCCTCAAACACTCCGCAATCCAGTAAAGAAATATGCGGTGAATTTGCACTGCGAAATCGAGAATATTCCGCAATTACGGAAAATTAAAATACAATTAGCAAATTAACATCAAATAACTTAAATTCTTATACCCAAATCGAGAAGGCAAACATTCCACACTCGCTTTTTGCCTTAAATCAATCCACAAATCAGTCAAATAGAAATCTCAATAATTTCCAACAAGTTGCCAGCCGATTCCAAAACGTGATTATGATGTCGAACTCGGACGAAGAAACCCTCATGCAATTGAAACATTCCACACCATCCAAAGTACGGTTTATCGATGAAGCAGGCCCATCCACAGCTCTCTCAGTGCCAGCAACACCATCTACCCCAAACCCGGACACAACAACAGTTACTTCGCCGTCCACTGATGACTTATATACGAACGCCTTCAACTTTGATTGTCAAAGATATTTTCAAAAACTCTGATGGCGAGCCTCACATCAAAGGACGCAATCCTCAAGAAGATCAGGGACTTTGTACTTACGGAAAATGAAGTCAGGTGCCCACAAATAAGCCCTTACATCCATAGTTTTTGGAAGGACCTCTATATCAAAAATAGATGTGTATAGACGATCGCATAGCCATCCCCAACTCAATTAAAGATGCTTATGTGGAAGCAATACATGCGACACATCCAGGAAGCTGGGAGATGACGGACATGGCAACACATGTATGGTAGTCGTACATGCATCGTGACAGACATCATCACAAAAACGGCAAAATGTAACCCTTGCGTCAAAAATGGTAAAAATTTAAATTCTATTAATCCTGCTAGCAAATGAGCAACATTAAAATTGTGCAATTTACCAAATGACGAAATTCAAATTAATTTTGCTGGACCAATCTATAATGAAAAGAACCAAGAAGTCTGTTTTCTTGCATGCATAGATCGATTTTCTAAATTTCCAACAGCGGAGGTATTTGATAGAGCAAATATGGATAATATTTTGAAATTCCTTCAAAAATATGTTTTGCTACACGGAATTCCTCGTTTGATTAGATTAGATCAAGCACGGTGCCAAACTGGTCAACAAATTAAATTATTTTGTAAAGCTCCAATACACGACCACAGAGCAATTGGACTAGTTGAAAGTCTAATTCAAACAATCAAGAATCGCTTAGCTTCTATTAAAACGGCGGCGCGAAAGCATCGATAAACTCCACTATTTATCAACTACGTATCTGTCGCCAAAAGACTATTAATATCTCAGCGTTTGGATGACATTTTGGTAGAAAAAACAATACTCTATTAAGTAATATTTCAAGCGAACCTGATTCAAGTAGTCTCACATATAAACCAATTTTAACAAAATATTTAGACATGGAGACAGTCCGTTGGGAAGAGTTGACCTCGGAGGACCATTGGGACACGGAAGCAAGGAGTGGCATTGAGCTAGAAGTAAACAGAGACCAATTAAGCAAAGATGCGGTTCAAAGAAGCAATGCGGATCCTGATAAGGAATCACGAGTAACCCCGCATCCAGATGTTGGTCTGGCAGTACCCAGAACTGAGGCCTTGTTAACAGTAAAATTAGCGAAGAAACAACCTAAATGTAAAAGTCTGGAAGTCTTTACGAGGTTTTGGCGCCTGGATTATCGGTAAACAAAACAGACGCTGACACGTCAATAATAAAGGAACCGGGGAAACGTGAAGTCACCATTAGAACCTCTGATTTGGCTAAATTCGGAACCAAGGCAGAGAGACAAACAGATTTACAAATTTATGCCAACAGAAGACCAAAAAAACCATCAGGAAAGATCACAGAGGATCTAATAAACCATCTTCAACCAAAAGTAAAGATTGAACTCAAAAAATTATTAAATGAAGGACATATGGAAAAATTAACAAATTGTTCTGACCAGTTTTTCATATCTCCAATAGTTATAACAGTCAAAGAAGACCAATCAATCAAAATTGCCTCAGACTCCAATATCTTCAACAAAGCTATTCACAATAATAAGTACCAGATGCCAAATATCGGTTCTCTATTTCAAACAAATTCACAAACACTTTCAACCGCACCGCAAGAAACTGCTTATTTTACGACACTTGATCTGCAGTACGCGTATAGCCAATTCAATTTACATAGCGATGCGGCCCACCATTGTAACTTTATTCTTGTAAGCGGACATATGACTGGCACTTGTCGCTTCAAAACGGGATTTTACAGACTAACAGATAAGCCTGCCGAATGTCAAAAAGCAATCGATTGAACACTCGCCGGCCTAATCAATATATTCTGTTTTCTAGACATTATACTGATAGTAAGAAGAGGCAGAATTGAACATCATCTCGATCTCGTAAGCAAATGCTTAATAAAATTAGATCAAGAAAACCTTTGAATCAATCTCCCAAAATGCCATTTTGCAAAAAAATGAATGGCTCGGGCACAGCATCACTCAAACAGGCATAACATCATTATCCAATAAAACTGATGCAATCGAAAAATTATCATCACTCAAAAAATTACGATCCTTTGTGGGATCAGTACATCATCTTGGAAAATTTATTCCTAATCTATCGCAATTGTGTTATCCACTTGGACCTCTTAAGAAAAACACAAAACTTGTTTGGAGAGATGAACATGAAGAACAATTCAAGCTGATAAAAACGAAGATTGCCAAAACAACGGAAAATAAGCATTTTAACCCTGATTTTGAAACACGTATAAAATGCGATGCCTCTCGCAAAGGTTTGGGTTGTGCATTAGAGCAGCGCACTCCGAACGGATGGCATACTGTAGCCTCTGCATCGCGCTTCTTAAATTCACTGGAAGATCGATATAGTAATAATGAGCTTGAATTACTGGGCGTTGTTTGGTCTGTCGAATACTTCAAATATTACCTTTATGGTAAGCCTTTTAATGTCATAACCAATCACAAAGGGCTGTTATCTATAATGAGAGAAAACAGAGCTAACAAATCGTATAATAGCCGCCTAACACGTTGGGTCGATAAACTTTTACCATTTGATTTCACAATAGATCATATTCCTGGCTCGAAAATGAGACTAGTTGACTATATCTCACGCGAACAACAGCAAAAAGCTGTTAATATTTCTGCTTATGATGAGCAATTCATAGTTGCTAAATTGGACGCAATTAAACGCAGCGCGAAACGCTTTTGATTAAATGCAGAAAATTACATTGATTTTACGGCGCCAAATGCACCTATAAAACAAGCCTCAAACACTCCGCAATCCAGTAAAGAAATATGCGGTGAATTTGCACTGCGAAATCGAGAATATTCCGCAATTACGGAAAATTAAAATACAATTAGCAAATTAACATCAAATAACTTAAATTCTTATACCCAAATCGAGAAGGCAAACATTCCACACTCGCTTTTTGCTTTAAATCAATCCACAAATCAGTCGAATAGAAATCTCAATAATTTCCAACGAGTTGCCAGCCGATTCCAAAACGTGATAATGATGTCGAACTCTGACGAAGAAACCCTCATGCAATTGAAACATTCCACACCATCCAAAGTACGGTTTGCCGATGAAGCAGGCCCATCCACAGCTCTCTTAGTGCCAGCAACACTATCTACCCCAAACCCGGACACAACAACAGTTACTTCGCCATCCACTGATGACTTATATACGAACGCCATCAACTTTGATTGTCAAAGATATTTTCAAAAACTCTGATGGCGAGCCTCACATCACAGGACGCAATCCTCAAGAAGATCAGGGACTTTGTACTTACGGAAAATGAAGTCAGGTGCCCACAAATAAGCCCTTACATCCATAGTTTTTGGAAGGACCTCCATATCAAAAATAGATGTGTATAGACGATCGCATAGCCATCTCCAACTCAATTAAAGATGCTTATGTGGAAGCAATACATGCGACACATCCAGGAAGTTGGGAGATGACGGACATGGCAACACATGTATGGTAGTCGTACATGCATCGTGACAGACATCATCACAAAAACGGCAAAATGTAACCCTTGCGTCAAAAATGGTAAAAATTTAAATTCTATTAATCCTGCTAGCAAATGGGCAACATTAAAATTGTGCAATTTACCAAATGAAGAAATTCAAATTAATTTTGCTGGACCAATCTATAATGAAAAGAACCAAGAAGTCTGTTTTCTTGCATGCATAGATCGATTTTCTAAATTTCCAATAGCGGAGGTATTTGATAGAGCAAATATAGATAATATTTTGAAATTCCTTCAAAAATATGTTTTGCTACACGGAATACCTCGTTTGATTAGATTAGATCAAGCACGGTGCCAAAATGGTCAACAAATTAAATTATTTTGTAATCAAAATAATATACAATTACTTGAAGCTCCAATACACGACCACAGAGCAATTGGACTAGTTGAAAGTCTAATTCAAACAATCAAGAATCGCTTAGCTTCTATTAAAACGGCGGCGCGAAAGCATCGATAAACTCCACTATTTATCAACTACGTATCTGTCGCCAAAAGACTATTGATATCTCAGCGTTTGGATGACATTTTGGTAGAAAAGCCAATACTCTTTTAAGTAATATTTCAAGCGAACCTGATCCAAGTAGTCTCACATATAAACCAATTTTAACAAAATATTTAGACATGGAGACAGTCCGTTGGGAAGAGTTGACCTCGGAGGACCATTGGGACACGGAAGCAAGGAGTAACATTGAGCTAGAAGTAAACAGAGACCGATTAAGCAAAGATGCGGTTCAACGAAGCAATGCAGATCCTGATAAGGAATCACGAGTAACCCCGCATCCAGATGTTGGTCTGGCAGTACCCAGAACTGAGGCCTTGTTAACAGTAAAATTAGCGAAGAAACAACCTAAATGTAAAAGTTTGGAAGTCTTTACGAGGTTTTGGCGCCTGGATCATCGGTAAACAAAACAGACGCTGACACGTCCATAATAAAGGAACCGGGAAACGTGAAGTCACAATTAGAACCTCTGATTTGGCTAAATTCTGAACCAAGGCAGAGAGACAAACAGATTTACAAATTTATGCCAACAGAAGACCAAAAATATCATCAGGAAAGATCACAGAGGATCTAATAAACCAGCTTGCAAGAGAGGCAAGACGGAAGTTAGAGGGCAATAAAAAATTGAAACACAAGAAAATCACCGATGACATGAGCGCAGTCTCTTCAATCCAACCAAATGTTAGAAGAGCGTTGCGAGTACGAATGCCAGTAACACCGAAGAAAACTCTGGTACCAGCACCGCCACAGCCACCAACAGAGAATGTAGTCGATTTCGCACCACCAATTGTATTACCACTTAAGTCTATAGTATAGCGCAACCACCAACCCGACCCAAGCGAAAAGCAGCAACTAAAGCTACTTAAGTTTTACAACCGACTCATAAAAGAAAACGCTCCTCCCCGTCGATAACCGAATCTAATGAATCATTGGCTTCCAAACAAACATGTTCGCCAACCGCCTCATCAACTTCGGCACATTCACGTCAAAAACGAAGACAATTGATTAAGCAGCAACAAATACAGAACAAATCGATTGTATCTACAATCCAAAAAGCAGCCGCCAATAATCAAAATGTAGAATCCGATTTTACAGTAGGCCCCTGTTCGCCGGTAAAATCATTTTCTACATAATTCTACGTCTCTCCGAATTATGAAGGACCCAAAATATCAATGACAGTCGGCGAGGCGGAACGCCTCTACGAAAGCGACTCTGATTAAACTCTTCACAAACATTATAATATTATTTATAGTAACTAGCACATATTTTATTACTTTCCTGATAAACTACTTCGCTGTTCATTTCTGTTGAGGGAGAAATGTGATATAGTATACATTGGGCCATTGTTATTGTAGTGCAAAATCTATTAATTTTACTTAATCTTTGATTTAGTTCATTTTCATCTTTTTAGTTCTAATTTGTTCAAATCTTGTTTGAAGATCAAGTCTTCCTCATTCATGCTTGTTAAATGTGTTTATCTAATTTTGTGAAATATTTGTCTGTTCATACTGTCTAGTCATTCTGTTTGCCGCAACTTTCAAATTTTAGTTATGATCAAATTGCTGATCTTAATTTGGTAGTTTTATTTAATTCATTCTCCTCGAATCTGAATTCAAGTTTAGTTGTCTCTTTTCAATCCAAATTTTGTTCCCTGAATCACTCAATTTCACAATGCCAGAGAAAGCCTAATTTCGCTAAACGAAATACTAGTTTATAAGTTAACGCTGAATTGGTGACGCTTATATCACTGTAAAGTGAAACTCAGAAAGACGGATATTCAAAGCACAAATTTTATACTAAAATCGCTCCGCGAAATCACTAATAATTTTTGAGCAACAAGAATCTTCATTTCGCTCCGCAAATCAATTCAACTACAGTAAACGAATTCTGTACGACAGTTATGCTAGAGATTTTGAGTGTAAAATCAAAATGTTTTTTAAGGGATTTGCGTATTCTCAAGATGGTGGTCGCTACAACAAAAAATGTTTGATGAAATTTGCATTGCTTCAGTGAATGGATTGCAGGAAACGTAGTTGAATAAAATTGTTTTGGCACTGGCGAGAGGCTCATTGTAAATTCGTAGAAGAAGAGTCTATATTTTCAACGTGAAAGTAGACTGTTGTTTGACTCTTTTGTTTCAGCAATGTTCTGCAAAGAAAGAGAACAATGCGCGGTTATCAGTTATTGTGGTGAACTGTTTTCGGTATAAACAGTATTCTAAAAATCTAATGTTGAGACGGTTCCTCAAAATTCAAAAAAACTACTCTGCTCTACTTTTCATCCGTAGAATCAAAGTATCTTGATGTATCGGCATTGGGTTACAAGCGTCGTTTGTTATTTGCTCTAATGCGGCCGGCACCTACACCCGATCAAGAAAAGTCAGATTTCACTCTAAGACCAATGCTTGCGTTATAATCACAACTTTCAGCATTCGTTACAATTTTGGTTATCATTTTGTTGAATTGTTTTCCTTCTAATTTTGTCAATATGAAGCTGGTTGCTTTGTTAATCGAGACAAAAACGGATGGATGGCAAACTTGGGCTTGGTTGTATTTAATAATACAAGGAACAGGTCCTATGAATGAGCTTAGTTTTTTTAGAGTATTTGGTTTTTTATCTTCTATCATTGTTGATGTTTTTTATTCAAGGGGAGAAAAACCAGTTTGAGACTTTTTGTCCCAGTTTTTTGGAAAATTGATTTTCAGGTTTTTAAGGTTTTTAAAACTCAGCGGGCCTATCAATTATTCACTAAAATCCAGCTTCAAAAAACATTGTCAGAATTTGTTATATCGAATCAATGAGGATTTCGCTGTTTAGTATCTGCTATATTTTTATGAATATCACTATTTAGTGCCTTGGAGTTCAATGATTTTTTGATTGTCTTTTTTGACGGTTACAACTAAAAATGTTTTTTGGTCCCTTTCCAGGCTCATTTCGTTTCTTTTTAACCTTGTTTTTAGCCGGCAATCAATTTCTCTGCTTACTTTAGTTTGAAAATTTATCGGGACTTGTATCCTTTTTTGTTTTTTGATAGCAAAAATTTTTTACGGAGTTTTGCTCTTGCCATATAAGACCTTTACAGCCCATTTCTTGGAACTACATCTACATTTCAATCAGAAATGCATTGTTCACATTAGTTTTGATTACAAATAGTGCTTGTACAATTCATCGGATGTGATTATGTAATTTCGGTTGAACCACCTCGTCTTTGATGTCTTCAATGCAATCTCTCCTAATGAAACTTTTGCGCCCATCCTAAACCAATATCATCATTACTATTGAAGGTTGCATGCTGCCAAGTGTTTGATTGACTCAATTGAAAATGTTTTCAAGTTCCTTTCAACTGTTGATATTATCCAGGCTCAACTTTTGATTCACTAATGACTTTTTTTTGGCCGAAATATTTGCTATGGTTCTGCAAATGCTTTCAAAACCTATCAAAAAGTTCCGGGTGGTAAATGTTAATTGGTTCTAAATCTATGATATTGTGGCTTTTGTAATAGTCGGAACGTGATTATCTTCAGAACTTTTGTAGTTGGAGTCGTACAATTGATAGTAATGGCATTGGCGCTGTCGTGTACTTCCTGAATCCATTCTATTATGTACAATGTATTTCTTCGTGTATCTTCAATTTCATCAATTTAATTTTTTTGTTTGTTTATTTTATTTTGTTCTGATCGTTGTTTCTTTTTCCGTTTTATTCTATTTTAGCAGAATTTTTGCAGTATTGCAATTACTATAAGATTTTGCTTGTGCGCGGCAAACAAGACTGGTGATTTTTATTCCAACTCTTGCCACAATTGTGGCAGATATTTCGCACTTAAATTCTGTGCAAACGCATTTGCGCTGAGATTTTGATATTGGCTGAGATTTTTGTAGAATGTTGCAATTTTTTTGAGGGGTTTGCATTATTCCATTGCAAATATGTATGATAATAATCGATCATATTTTCTTGTGCGTGGCAATTTCCCATTGGAGTCGATTTTTGTGTCCAAATATATCATGTTGGTAATGTTTTCTTTCTGATAATTGTGTCTTCTCCATCGCCCCATTTGAACTTTGCCGATTGTTTTTTAGCTTTCCGTAGTAACTGAAAAGAGATTTTCCCTTTTATTGTTTAATTGTGAATAGCAGCACATACCAATCGTTCATTGTATTGCAGCTCCTGGTGAAAGCTTCTTCTATCGTCGTCCAGAGTCGTTGAGTTAACAGCCTTTCAACAAAAGAGGTTGAAAATCCCTTTGCCCGATGTTCTAATGCGGAGTTAGGGTACGAAGGCAGTTTGTTCATCACAGGTTACCTTCGGTTTGTTCCCGAATAAGAGCAAAATTTCATCAATTTTTATGTAACTGCATGATTTTTTTTTGCCAATTCATTTTGATCTGAGCGTTTCGCGATCTTTTCTCCCTCTGTGGCTGTGTTGAGTGTCGTTCGATTGGTTCCACGAGAATTATTTCAGGTAGGTACTTAATGGTGTTGAGAAGCTTGACCGTGTATCTGAAACACAACTGGAAAAAGTTCAACAACTGAGCAGTGATGTTCAGGAGCCCCAATCTGCTAAGATTGCTTTTGAATTGAAGGTGAGAAACCTCGACAAAATAACCAATGACTTAAACAGTCGTGTTAGGGATACTGAACAGTATCTAAGCAACAACTGCGTAGAGTTCATAACTCTTCCTTTCTATGCAAGAAAAAATGGTGGTTTTTTGTTGAACTTTTTCTGAGACTATCTGAATGTTCAATAAATTATTCATTCAAGAGTGAAAATTAATCAAAGTACAATATCAATAGTATTAGTAGTAACAAACTTCAAATCATTTTTACGGATTGGATCAAAAACAAGCATCCGAATAAAAACAGAGCCAATGGATCCTTATAACCAAAAAAATAATGAAAGTTTTAAAGGCGAGAAACTCATGATGCAACAATTATTACATCTACACATTAGAGTCTGAGTGCAGGGGATTTTTTGATCCGTGTTATAATCAGTTCATTGACTGATCTGTTTAAACTAAATTTCAATTCATAAAAATTGATATTTTTATTAGGGAGTTTGGCAGCGTCATTGAGTTAACGATCAGCCCAATAAAAACGATCGGCCCGTGTTCTTCTTACTTTGCTTGAGCGTTAGGTGTTCTCTGTTCATGTTTCGTAAACTAACGCAATTGCTTTTGACTTGAAAGTGGTTATCAGCTTACGAGAGACAGCTGTAACTTCGCGCAATTAACGCAAAGTTCCGTAGGTCAAGTTTAATAAGCTAGCAGCAAATGAGCAATGACTTTGACGACTTCAATAGAATAGGGTAAACCTTTTGACCGTAACAACAGCCTATGCCCTGTTAGTTACGTAACTCCAATTTTTCCATTCACATATATTGGGAAACAGTACGGGGTAGCAGTATAAAAAAACCGATAAAAGACGGTTTAAGGAAGTTGAGTTTCACGCACGAAGGAAGATTACAAGGTACATAGTGCTTCAAGTAGTGCCAATCACGCCAATATGAGACCACGAAGAGATTTGAGATCATACTGAATGCAATTTACGCAGAGCTGACCGTCAAAGTAGTTTTATATCATCAGATCTTAAAATTGAGAGAAATTAGGTGCGCTGACCATATCCTCAGTATAAATTAAGCAAAGGGCTGGAGCTAAGACATCACCCAACGCCACGCCAACAGAAACTGGTTGCTCAACTGAGATTTCATTTTCAAATCTGTTTTTTTTTCACTCTTTCCACAAATCTAAAATGAAATGAAAATTTCAAAGTCTATGCCATATTCTAAATCGGCGGTTTTATGGACAAAACTTTATGATTTACTGAATCAAACGCTTTACAGAAATCACACACAATCACCCAGTCACACACAATCACACAAATACTTGCTCAACGTTTTCGTTATAATTAATATACGTTATATTACCATAAAACGTAATATGCCATCATTAGTTGTTAATTTAGTCATGTTTGGCAATAAACAACAATTGAATGCTTCTCAACAGAAACTGAACAAGAAGATTATTCATTTGGACGAGAAAAAATGTAGATTATTGAACGGTGACCAACTATTGAGTCTGAACAGAAGCAGTCTTTGTTAGACGAGGGCAACATAGCGTTGTCAAACAACAGCGTATTATCAGTCAAGTACCTTCAAGACCACAGATAATTTAATAACCTGCAAATAAATAATGTCAGAGAAGTTCATTTTTTGACAAATGCAATTGAATCATATATTACACCTAGAACAACTAATCAAAAGAATAATATGAATAAAAATATCAACGACTATCGAAAGATGAAAGAATCAGTCGTCTTAAAGCAACTCTTCGCTTGATATTGTAAGACAGTTTTTCAACAAGAACGCACATTAATTTGAATTGAATTTTAATTGACATCTAACAAAGCTCAAACCTCATACCAATTTCCAATAATAAAAACATAAAAACAAAAAACTAAAAACACAAAAAACAAACTTATTTAAAAGATAAAAGCTCTCTCGTATCGTTTGTTTTGCGTAGTTTGACAATGGGACACTAAAAATGTAGTTTTCCAGAATAACTGAACGAAGAAAAATTATTAGATTTCTCAGAAACTAGTTTTATGGGAGAATTTAAAAAGATCTAATTGCTTTCATGAAGCTGAAAGAATCTTGCGTTTTTCTGCAGATTGTCAAAAAAGACTTGGTTTTTTCAAGATACCTCTTATTTTAGAGTAGACGTCGGATACAGATGAGTAGCAATTTTGTTTTAACAAATAAATCAAACAAAATCTGCTTTTCAAACATTTTTTAGACAATGAGACCAAATTTAGCTTTAGAAAAGTAGCTGAAAAGAAAAGAAAAGAGGCGTCTGATGTTAAGTTAAAGCATATTGGGTTGCTTTCGATGTCTTGCGAGTTTGGATACTTACTTTGCATGGCCACAATCGCACGTTTTTGTTAGCTAATTGTTGCCACCTAATCATCCAAAAAAAATTGCTTTGAAAATGTCTAAAAATACGTGTCTTTTGTGTTCATCTTTCAAGAAAACAAAAAATCGATCGCAATTTGTAGATGAAAATATATGATTAACTTGTAGACCTTCCTAAGTAAAACTGTTATTAAACAAATAGCTAGCATTGGCTCTGAGGGCGCCTTAGTATCAAATGAAGATAGTACAGTAAATCATTTTCCGATTAAAACAAAAGTTTAACGTGTCCTCATTAACTCTAGACACAATACTAAAACCCGGGACTGTTTGTTACAGTTAGACATGGCCGTATCAAGATGTTGAACTAAGCTTATGAAAATTTGAAGGTTTTAGGTAATGAATCGATGTTTTTACCAACAGAGGAGAAAAGGCAAAGTTTTTCGTTTTCTGGAGTACAAAACTTAATCAAGAGCTAATTTTCGAAGAAAAAGAGGATAGACTAAAAATTGAAACCATAAAAAATAACCCTAGAGAAAAAGAATAAAATCTTTCAATAATTTTTCTATACAGGACTCCAAACAACTCTGTCAGCACTCCTTAGACTTTTAGACCAAGTACTTGGCTCAACATAACAAAAACGCCCAACCGGAAATTTAGTATTTGAGGATCCTAATATTACAAAAATGGTTTAATACGAAACAATTAAACGAATGCTTTATATACTACAATTCTTTCAATAGAATTTTATAAGTGTAATAAAGATGATTTGATCAAAGGTGATTTGATTTGGGAAATGAAAAAAGCTCAAAAACTGGCCGTATATATATCCATTATAACTACCAAAAATTAAAGATACAAAACAAACTTTAGCACCACGGGTTTCAAGGAATAACCAATACGGTTTGCTTCTGCAAATTTTCTGGAAATCAGTCACAAAAAATATCATAAATAGTATGCAAAAAAACTTCTCTTAGAATTCGTTCACCTTGCTGGTGGTATCATAATCAGTCAATACGTGCTAGGAAGACTTTACATCAAATAATCATCTCACTCTAACAGTAGTCGTCTAGATTTACCAGTTTTAACCGAACTATGATTCTAAGCACTATTAATTGACGATGCAAAGTAGTAGATAAAACAGGGAAACCAGCCACCAGCAAAATTTGTTCCTTTTCTCCTAACGCTAATCGCTCACGTCGAATGGAACAATTTTTACTGCTTGCTGGTTTCCCTGTTTTATCTACTACTACATATTCACTCTATATTCACTTCTTATACAATTAAAAACTATTAATTCTTGTCTCACTTAGTGCAAACCACTAGTACAGAGTTAAGCTGGTAATTAACCATTATCAGACGGATAGTTCGGGTTCTATCCCCACCGACTCCGGTGGACGTATCCAAGTACTAGTATAAAACTAAGAAGCACGTAAAACCAAATTGCGAAAAAACTTGAACAAAAAAATGAAAATATTAAAATAATTAAAATTTTCATATATTCCCCTAATCAATATTTAACCAATCTAAAACTAAAACTTCCTGTCTCACTTGGCGTAGTGGTTAAATCATCGAGTCTAGTTAAGTTGCTTTAGCAAACGGAAGGTTTGGGGTTCCTTCCTCACTGACTCCAGTGAACGTCCCCCGATAGGCGATGCCGCCTTTCAGGATTCTGATGAAAAAAAAACTATGAAACTAAGTGAGATAAAAAAACAAAAACAAAAAAAAACCAAATTCACAGTTCTTAAAAAGGATCAGTGAAACTGCTTCGCAGATGATCCCTGCTGTGAGACTGTATATGGGACACACTGTGATGGGTATACAGTCAAAAACACTGAGATCGGTGGAAACACAGTGATAAGTGTTTTTTTTTCAATGTCTTCTTGAATATTCTCTCTATATTCTCTCTACATTGGATCAATAATTAATCAGAAATTAATTTAAATTAAAAATAAGATTAAAAAATTAAAAAATCAAAGCAAAATTTACATTTCGCTCTTTAAGAGCGATTCACTCTTATTCGGAGTGATCCCCCAGTAGAAAATATCGCTCTTTTTCACTCTTAAGGAGTGATTCCCTCTTTTTATAAATTTTTATAAATTTTTATATTTTTTATACTTTTATTTCAAATTATCTATACTTTTTAACAAATTTATATTTTCTTTTACTTTTTCTATATTTATTCCATTATTAATAAGAAATAATACAAAATCATAATATTTACATGAGCAATCTTCTTCATTTTGTCTAATGGCTAAAGTACTTTCAGTTTTAGAACTTTGTTTTTCAGTTAGATTTCTACTAAATCCTTTAGTTAATTCTACACCTGGATGTTGTTTCTTTACATGAGCCCGTATCCCATCATATCTCACAACAGAAGTACAATATGGACAATTAACTTTAGCTGAAGTACAACTTCTACATGTATACTTACTCTCATCAAAATCAGTTAGTGGTTTTATATAATTACATTTATTACAATTTCTGATTGGTGAAACCACTTCGTGGATCTGCGGGGCAGTTGGGGTACAAAGGACTTCGTCCCTTTCACTGATTAATACTTCTGAGTTATAGTTAGGTTTAGGATTAGGGTTAGGGTTAGGATTAGGGTTAGGGTTAAGGTTAAGGACTGAGTTATAGTTAGGGTTAGGGTTAAGGTTAGGGACTGAGTTATAGTTAGGGTTAGGGTCTGAGTTAGAACTGGTGTTATAACTAGACTCAGAACCAGAACCAGAACTAGAGCTAGAACCAGAATCAGAACTAGAGTTAGAGCTAGAGCTAGAACTAGAGTTAGAAGCAGAACCAGAACTAGAGCTAGATTCATTTTTTAAAGAACAACCTAATGGAGAAAAATCATTAGCACAAATAGCACTTATTGTTATATTACCACATATACATTTATCAATTTTATCTTTATGACATGATTCGTAATGATATTTTAAACAAGCAATGTTTCCACATTTATAGTTACACTCTAAACATTTTATAACCATTTATAATTGGTCAAATCTGCGAATTTGCAAACGAGTTTCACTCGTGGTTAACCAAACAACTCCGTTGAACAGTTTGGTAAACCACGAACAAAGTTCGTTGGAGAACCACAAGCAAAGCTCGTTCACTGATTTCAATTATACTCAACATATATATTTAGCCAATATCTCAATTAAATCTTTAGTTTTATCTTTAGATTTGATACACTCTGCTAAATATTTATTTCCTAACGTATTGAGTAAATTAGTTTTACATCTCTTATCTAAAATTGCTTCAAGGTTTAATTGCATTTTACTTTTAACATAATTTATAATTTCATTTCTAAATTCTTCATTATTTACATATAGACTGTTTAAATTCTCTCGTCCCTCTTTATTTAAAATTCCAGTATATTTATCTGCGAAGCAGTTCCCCTGATGTTTATAACTGCTTCGCTGATGGGTCTTCGACCATCGGTGGAAGGACCTTCGGTCTTGGTTCCCCAACTGCTTCGCAGATGTTTCTCCATCTGTATATTCCCTTTCATGTTCCAGATCTTGATCTTGATCGGTGTAACCGCTTCGCGGATCTTGATTTCTGCCAAATCCATAGTTCAATAATGTACTTGTTCTATTCAACATAGTACTCGCTGCAGTTGCCACATGTCCGGCATTTCTTACTGTTATATCAGGACTCATGAAATTATATATCATTAAACCTGAACTTATAATCCCTAAAATAGTTGAAAATAATCTAAGACCATTTGCTTTAACCACTTACTGAGTTAAAACATCATTCTGTATTTTAATACCTTTTAATGTAAGAAGTTTATTAAAATAAAACTGATAATTATCATGACTAATAGTATTTCTATCTGTTGCATTTATCATGAGTGGTTTCATATATGCTATAAGTTTATTTATATCTTCTCTTCCTAACTCATCTTTTAAACGGAGAGCTTTTAAATCAAGGAAACCAACTCTTGAATCATATATCATTGTTCTATTAGTATTAATAATAATAAAAGTATTTTCTTTCTTATTATACTTAATTATAACATAACGAAGTTCATATGACATTCCATCTGTACAATTATAATAGTTACTATTTAATTCACTAATTATTTTATTGAAGTCATGTTCACATTTATATATCTCATTAAAGTTTTTAAATAGATCAGATCCATTATAAGTTGTTAAAAAAATAGTATCACAACTCATTCTTGCTGTATTATTTATTTGAGCTGGTTTATGACACATTACAATCATTTGAATATTATAATGTCTACCTTCAGTAAAATAATAACCTATATCCTTATTTAACTTATCACCCATATCATCAAGTACTATTACACAATTTCGAAATTTTTGCATATTGTTTTTTGTGATCATATTCATATCACATTTATTAAATCCAGTATAAAACTTATTAGTCTCGGGATTTATCCAGTCTCTGTCATCTTTACACACTATAACTATAGGTCTTTGACCATGTTCCACCATATTTTGATCTTGATTTTGATTTTGTTTTTGATCTTGATTTTGATCTTGATTTTGATTTTGATCTTGATCTTGATCTTGATTTTGATCTTGATTTTGATCTTGATTTTGATCTTGATTTTGATTTTGATCCTGATCGGTGTAACCACTTCGCGGATCTTGATTTTGGACTGAGTATAATTTTAAGTATTGTCTAACAAAATATGTTTTACCCGTACCAGTTCCACCATAGACAATAGTGTGTAATGGTGACTTTTCATATTCAAATCTAACTAGACTCCTATTCATAAATCCACCAAAGCTTTCTTCTAGTTTTGCATATTTACTCGGTATTGAATCATATACTATAAAACAAAATATAATTAAGAAAATAAAAATTATAACCACGCTACCTGTTTCCATTTTTATAAATGAAAACATAGATAAATATAGAAATAATTAGACTTATGGGTCTTCGACCATCCGTGTAACGGTTCCACCTATGCTTCGCAATAATTAGAGTTATAATTAAACATTAATAATATTTATAAGAAAATGCTTATCCTAACTTTTGAGGAATTCAATAATAATTTTAATATTGATAATAGTGCTTTGAGTGATATCAGAATAAAAGATATAGGTAAAGATATAAGTCTAACACCAATTGAAATTGTAATGAGAGATCAGACTCCAAATAACATAAGTGAACCCAACTCCAACATTATTGTAAATTTACATCCAACTGAAGGTACACATTGGGTTTTAGTTATAAGAAGAGAAGGTGGTCCAGTGTATTACTTTGATAGTTTTGGTGTTGAGACGCCACCACTATTTTTAGAAGAATATGTTGATCTAGGCTCTGATGAAAGAATACAACAATATGATGAATCTTATTGTGGGGCTTATTGTTTATACATGATCTATCTTATTGATAGAGGATTTAGAATTAACACTGCTTTGAATATTCTAGTTAATCAATGTAAATATCCAGGAATATATAAAGAGCGTTTTTGTTTGAATTGTAGTAGAGGTGATGTTAACGATCTACGAAGTAGCTTTGCTAATAATGTTAATGTTAATGATCTACGAAGTAGTTTTGCTAATAATGATAATGTTAATGATAATGTTAATGATAGTGTTAATGATAGTGTTAATGATATTATTAATGACAATGATAATGTTAATGATAATGATAATGATAATGTTAATGATAATGTTAATGATAATGATAATGTTAATGATAATGTTAATGATAATGTTAATGTTAGTGATAATGATAATGATAATGTTAATGATAATGTTAATGATAAAGATAATGATAATGATGATAGAGACAATTATATATATCTATTGGATGAAAAACATCAAAAGGGTAAACCTAACAATAATACCCCTACTAATAATATCCGTGAAGCGGTTTCACCGATATCTGTAAACATAAATGATGATCTATATTCATGGCTAAATGATGATGATATAATTACTGAAGCCGCATTCCCAGATAATTTTAGATGTATAATATCTGGTCCTAGTGAATGTGGTAAGACATTCTTATTAAAAAAACTAATTCTAGCTAGTATATATTTTGATAAGCTATACATCATTGGACCTACTGGTGATCAGTACCATGGTATAGAATGAATAAACCCAAAAGCAGATGTTGAATTCATTAAAGATATAAAAGATTTACCATCTCCCGATGAACTACCCAAAGACTTAAAGAAACTAATGATATTCGATGATGTTAGAGCCAAAGAACCAGTTATTAATGAATACTTTTGTAGAGGTAGACATAATAATTGTAATATGATATATCTTAATCAAAACCTGTTCTCTCTGGATAGGCAGAGTGTTAGAGAGAACTGTAATCTATTTATTTTATTTGAACAGAGAGGTAAAGCCCTCATATCTATATATCAAGATTTCTTTAATAATGTGGAACTTAGTTATAATGATTTTGCTAATATATGTAATAAGGTATGGAAAGAACCGTATAATTATATTGTCATTGATATAACTAAAAATAAAAATATTAATGGTAAACTAAGAATTAATTGGGATCGGAGAGTTTTGTAGTTTAGTTTAAGTCTAAGTCTAAGTCTATATCTATGACTAAGTCTAAGTCTAAATCAAATGTAAAGTAAAACTTAATACATCACCATTAAAGTCTATAGGTCTTCCATGCTCATCTTTAATATGAAATTCTATATATTCTATTCTATCTTTAGTTACATTTTGATATAAGATATTAGTTGGTATAATATTTATCAAGTAACCTGGTGGTTCAGTTAGATTAAAAGTATATAGTATGTCTGTATCCTTACCATTATCTTTAACGCCAGATATAAAATTACAATGAATGTTAATATTACTAAAACCCATAATATCAATAATTTTCTGAGATTTATATCTACTTTTTTTATAAATTATTTTTCTAAATCCTAGTAATGAGGCTAGTGAGTTTTCTATATCAAAGCTGAGTGCTCCTTCTTTTATTTCCATTAAACATTTCATCGTATTCTTATCAGGTTCTCTTATAACATTACCATCAGTTTCTTCTTTTATTAATTCTGCTATGTCAGTTAACTCATATGCTCCCGGTGTAATAGTTGAATATAGCAATGGGATTCCTTTATAATTATAATTAAGTATAGATGTAATGTTTGGGCTTGAGGTAGAGATAGGATTAAGGTTAGGGTCAGAGCTAAGAGCCCGAGGTAAAGTTTCATCATCATCTATAACAATACTAGCATATAAGAATTGATTATTTTTCCTATTCACATTAAACACCGAATTATAAACAGATAATCTAATTAAACCTAATTTTGTTGTATTAAGTATAGGTTCGCTAAAGTTAAACTTTTCTGTTGGCTTTATCATTCTAAAGTTTAAGTGTATGCTCTTCTTTAGTTTTTGTTAATGCTTCGTGTATATTTTGTAGTTCTCTTAACATTAAACTATCGGTGAAACCGCTTCGTAGATCAGTCGTTTTTTATCTAATAAAAATGGATTTTAATTTGGATACAACTTATGGTTATAATGATGATATACATAAAAGTAAGATTATAAAATATAAACCTAATAATCTAGCAACAATGAATACGGTTAATACCAATATTAATATCATACTCAATAGAGAAGAGAATCACTTAAATTTGCATGATTCATATCTAGAGATAGAGTTTGTTGTATCAAATGATGCTGGTGGTGTATTTGCTAATGATGCTAATATCAGATTAGTTAATTATGGTATGATGGCATTGTTTAGTTCAATTAAGCTTGAAACTAGTGGTGGTAGGACTATTGAATATATAGATCATTGTCATCCTAATCTATTGATGTATAAGTTATTAACTAGTACTGATGATGAATATGAGAGTGGTTTTGTTAAAAATCAAGGTAATAGAGATAGTCAACTTAAAGGTGATCATATTGCTGCAGAACGAGGTCATATGTATATGATGATTAAGATGAGAGATCTGTTTGGTTTTATAAATGATTTAGAAAAGATTAAATATGGTTTAGGATTTAAACTATTATTAAAAAGAAACAATAATGATAGAGCTCTATATAGAGTTAATGCTAATCCTGGTGCAGTTGCTAATGATGGTAATATAGAAATTAGAGATTTATCATGGTGTGTACCTAGTATTGATCCTAGTAATGATAATAGAATTATTGTGCAGAAAGGATTAAATAAAAAGAATAATGTAGACTTTGGTTATTATGAAAGGAAAACATTTTATAAGAATGTGCCGAATGCTACTAACTTCTTGTTTGATCTAGGTATGGAAAGTGGTATGGAAAGACCACAATATATTATAGTTGGTTTTGAAAATAATAATGTTAATGAGCAAACTCATGATGCAAGTACATTTGATGCGATGAATGTTACTGAATGTTATTGTAAGATTGGTAGTGAGTTTTATCCTGAGGATAGAATGAATATTAATTATGGAACCAATAATTATAATGAGGCTTTTAAAGAGATTATTAGCTTTAATAAAGATTATAATGGGCTACCACATAATATAAAACCATATATAAATCATAGAACATTCAAAAGTAAATATAGAATATATGTATTCGATACTAGATATCAAAGGGATCATATAGGTCCACAACCAATACAACTTAATTTTAAATTTAGTGCTGCAGTTGCAGATGTTATATGTCATGCATTAGTATTAACTAGAAAGGTTATTAGTGTGAATAGTGATGGTAATAAGATGGTAGACATAATATCATAGATATAATTTAAGTCTTAATTATAATTATAATTTTAGATATAACTCTAGCGATAATTTTAATTTTAGATATAACTCTAGCGATAATTATTATTTTAGATATAACTCTAGCGATAATTATAATTATAGTATAATATAGTTATTGTTATAATTATATAATTATACTTATTTATAACCATATACTTATACTTATATTTATAGCTAGTCAGCTCTAATTGTTACTCTTGTTACTCTTGTTAACACCCAACTATTTCTTATTAGTATTAACAAAACCTTTAGCATAAATAATGTCTAATTTCGTTTTATTCTCTAGAGCCAAGCCTCCAGCTTCAAGCTTAATCTTGGACTTAGGCTTAGTCTTCGAGCTTCGCTCGCGGGTGAAACCCGTAGGCTTAGTCTTCGAGCTTCGCTCGCGGGCAGAGCCCGTAACAACAAAAGGATTATACTTTTTAACTTCCATTATTTTTTATATATAGAAATGAGTCTTTTAAATAAGTTAAAAACCAATTCATTTTGTGTTGGTGGCAGACATTATAGTGGCACTAATAACATAAGAGGAGTTATCGGGGAACCCGCTTCACGGATCTCAGCCAAAGGAACTAAGATGTTATAAGGTAATTGTGTTAAGTGTAATAGAAATAAATCAATGACAGTATCTGATGCAACAATAGAAGCAGAGGGATTGAAAGATTTCTTTAAAAGTGTTGGTAGAGCTACAGTTAACTTTGGAAAGAAAGTTGCTAATAATCCAATAAGAGCATTAGAGATTGCAAGTAAAATAGGAACTGCAGCGGCATCTAGAAACCCTAGAGCTGCTTTATCAGCCACACCTGATTTAATTAAATTTGCAACTACTGGTGAAGGTATAAAGGTAGTACAAAAAGGAAGAGGTTTATACTTAGGTACAAAGAAAAGATAATTATTTGATTATGATTATATTTATGTTTATATTTATGATTACGATTATCGGTAAATATTTATACTAATATTATTTTTACTAAAGACATTGTTATTACTAAACACTAATAACTTTAGTTTAAAAAAACACTTAATTTATTTTTCTTGTTCTTCTTATAATCCTCATATACCTTGACTAATTCATTATATTCATCATTATCTATTTTATTATCATTCATTGTTTAGTATATAGTTTATTAAATTTATCACTAAACTGTTTAGCTAGAATATACATTTGTGAATACTTTATAATTTTATTTCTTATTTTAGTATTAATTGTTTTTGATAATGAACCACAAACAGTTGCTGTAGCAAAAGCTGAGGGTATAGAATAAGGTAATCCTATACCTGTTAATGCAAGTGATGTTGTTGTTGCTGTTGTTGCAATTGATGATAATAGTATTTCTGTTATCTCAGCTACGTTAATATAATTTTTATATCTACTTAACTTCTTATCATAATTATTAGTTTCAGTTTCATAATAATTTCTAATATCTTTTATAATGTTAATATTGTTGTTAAATTTATTATTAGCTTGAATCTTTTCATTTATCTGCTGTTCATTGACAGCAGCAGCTTCGCGCATCAACCGTTCTGATACTGATGATAAATCTGGATACAGTAAGCTCTCACTCGGTGCTGTTGGCTGACTCATTTTCATTAGTAAAAAAACTTTCTATTTCTTTTGTTATATCTTCTTGTTTAAATCCATAATGCATCTCAAGTCTGTCTTGCTCTTTGTTATCAAGTAACTTACTTCGTAAAAGTATACAAATTATATATTGTACTATAACACCTCTAAGAGATTTATTGTATTCTTTCATTTCCCTTAGACCATTAGTAAACATTTCATCTAGTTGTATGTTAGTGATATTCTGATTAAACTTATTATTATCAAATTCTTGTTTTAATTGATTATACTTAGAGATAGTGTCAGCGGCAACTTTATTACAAAAGTTAACAGTATTTGTGACTTCATTTGCTGATTTAATGAATTCTTTAATTAGATTTTCATTAACTTGTATTTCATTTATCTGTAATATTTTAGTTGTAACTTTATCAAATTCACCTTTTCTTAGTTCAGTTATGTTTCTACTTAAAATATCAATTTTATTAGAAGAGGATATTAAGTTATTGTCACAATACTCTTTATTAACAACATCCTTTTCATCTATTGGAGGATGAACATTTGTAATTTTATAGGTATCCTTCATATCAATATTATCATTATCTTCTAGGAATAACCCACGAGCCTTACTTAGTGTTAAGTTGTTTGTTGATGTTGATTTATGTTTAGCTTGATTGAATCTATTTCTTGTCATTATTTATATTAAGAAATATCAATATTTAATGATTCTAAAACTTTATTATTAGATTCAAAGTCAAACTCGGATTTTAATAATTCCTGTTCGTAATATTTACCTTCTATTATCTCTCCATTAATATCTTCTATTTTATATGTTGGTGGTTGTGTTTTTAGAACTTCATTAACTTTAAGTAGTTCTCTATTCCAATTAGAAGTGTAACCTTTAGAGAAGATATTACGTTTATCTGCGTTTCTAACATAATCACCAACTTTAAATTTTGGCTTAATATTCTTAAAATTAAAAGTGTATTTAACCTTATCAGGATTATTAGAAGCATCAACAGGTGTCATATTAATTGTTGAATGGATGTTATTGTTATATGTTATGACTGCATCATTTAATATATTTACCCAATTACCATCACCATTGATGAAAATTGGTTTATTTATTATGTGTAATAATGTTCTATTGAATCTCTCTATAAACACAGCCTTTAAATCACTATAAGTAGAATATATTTTCGTTTCATATTCTTTAAGTAAAAATTTAAATGTTTTATTATAAAACTCACTACCTTTATCTACCCATAACTTTTCTGGTTTTCTACATTCAGAGCCACCCTGTGGACTTTCACTTAATACTATTTTAAAACCATTAGTTATTGATAAACCAGATTTATTCTTTAATGGAATAGCCCATGCATATTTTGTGAATATATCTATAACTGTTAATATAAACTTATAATTATTATTGTATTTACTTAGAGATGACTTATCAATTAAATCGGCTGACCAAGTTTCATCTTTATATAGTGGTATTATTCTTTGTCTTTTAAACTTTGTTATTTGAGGACTGAATACTTCTTTAGCTAGTAGTTGTTGTTGTTCCATCATTATGGGCGTAGCCAGGTGTTTACCCTTCATTTACCATAGTTAAAAACAAAATTATCTAGTTGTTCTTGATTAATAATATTCATAGATAATAGTAGCTTAGATATATCTAGCATTTCGTCATATAATCCATCATGACCAGCTTTTGTTTCTAGTATTAATAATTCTAGTCTTTCTATTAAACCATTTAAATGGCAACTTCGTTGATTATTTGGGTTGCTATTTAGTCCCCTACCATATACATCATCTTTTGCCCCCATTATACGTTTTATTGTTCTATATCTAGCACTTTTCTTATCCCCTTTTCCTAAATCATATCTAATATCCTTTAAAAACCTTTTTATTTTGTTTTCATCTTCCTCAATTTCACCATGTTTTATATTAGGGTTAGTAAGAAAGTTTATAAGTTCATCTGACAACTCATATATATTATCCTTAACTATAAATGAATTTTCTTGGTAAATTAGTTTAACACCATTCATTTCAAATTCACCAATATCTAAATTTCCGAACTTTAACTTTAATTGGGGATTAGATTGAACTGACATCAAATTAATAATTTGAGCCGTGTCTTTATCTACTAACATTCCTGGTTTATCTCGAGCTTCCTCTACAGCTTTGCCATTGGACTTCATTAAAGCTTCATTAAACTGGGAACCAACTTGCTCGATCTGCAAAGCAGTTTCACTGATCATCTGAGTTTGTTTATCTAACTCTTGATTTTGCCAATCTATTGCTCTTAATGTTTGTACACTTAATGCTAGATTCTGTTCATTGTTTGCATTTAGTGTTTTAGTTAGAGGATCAAATAACTCTTCTATTTCACCATAATACTCTTGTTGTTTTAATTTATCTTCTAATCTATTTCTTCTGTTTTGTTTTTCTAGATTGTTTAATTCTATAAGTTTATCTAGTTTAGTCATTTTTTATAATTATAATAAATCATTATATAGTGTAATTGCAGCGAGGATTAACTTTCTATCATCATTAATGGTTAGCTCTTTAATATTATTTATCAGCGAAGCTGTTTCACAGATAAGTAGGTCTTTGTTTAAAATTAAATCTGCTGCACAGATTTTATTTACTAGATCTCTTTTGAATAGATATAGATTCTCATCGTGAGGATAGCTTTTAATGTTATTTACATAAAACCTTTTATCATCAAATATATTTAAACTAGTCTTAGTTGTTTTTGTTGTTGTCATGTTATTACCAACTTTTTGTATTCTACATTCATCTACTGTTCTCTGTATATTATTCATTAAGGCATCATAATACTCTTCATGTTTAGCATTATTATGCTTCTTTATTCCTTTTTCTTTAGTATTCTTTGGGCTATCTTTAAACGGGCTCTGCCCGTGGGTAACCAAACTATAAGTCTTAGGTGTTAAGACTATAAATTCCTCAATAATCCTACTCCCAAGCTCGTGCTTAAACTTGCCGGGGACTTTATTATTTGTCTTGATTGGTTTTTCGAGATTGGATAGATCCATATGCTCATCACTAACTTTACCTTCACTATAACTTAATACAAAACTGTCTGTATCCATATAGTGAAGTGTTAGATCTTTGAGGGATGGTTGTAGAATATTATAGAATACATCATACATGTGTAATTTGCTTAGTTCGAGTATTGTTACTCCCACATATACAGGTGAGCTATATTCTATTTTTTTCTTTATATATTCTATTTGACAATAATCTCTATATCTAGTTATATTCTTAAATGTTGGTTTACTTACACTTTTCATTATTTTTTCTTCATCATGCAAGAACTTGCTTTGAAAGAAATGCAGAGGATTCATACACATTCTTCCATTTAGTGAGTTATTCATTAATTTCCTTACATCCTTTTCTGCTTCAGTTTTAGCTGTTGCTCTTTTGTTAGTATTGTTTTGTATATAATCTCTACATATGTAGTCTTGTTTAAATTTAATTACTCTATGTATTTTTGTTACTTTTACTCCCATCTTAACATAGAACTTTAACATCCTATAATGAACCATATATTCTGTTTTGTTGTTTTGATCTAAGATTAATTTCTCTGATCGGTGTAACCGCTTCGCGGATCTTGCTTCGCTCCCATCTCTTTCCTTGTAACCTAATTCATTATCATTTATCTTTCTCTTATTAGGCATTAGTGCTAGTTGTTCTGTTCTATCTTTACATTCATTAGTATAATCAATATCGCAAACTATATAATAACCATGATCACTATCATCTGGAGTATTCAATATTACATCAAGGAACCCGCTTGGCGGATTGGTGTAACCACTTCGTGGATCTAGAGTAGTAGTAGTAATAAACTCAAAATCCTTATAAGGTAACTTTTGCATCATTGCATAACCATATAGGTTGTTTGCGTCTATGTACGATATGGACCTTCGCCGATTATTAATATATCTATCACCCATTATTCCACATATACCACCTCTCTTCGCTCCAACAAAATCATCTAACATTTGTTTATCTTGCAATGTATCTAGTGTAACACCACTTGACATTAACCAACAATCAAAACTATAACCTGGGAGACTAACGTAATGTAGTGGGTTGAGCTTGAATTCTTTCATACTTAATTTAACATATTCATTCATGCAATAGTCTAATATATTTCCACATCATTCTGTAAATACTCTATAGTTAGATCTTTACCGGTTTTATGACTGTTTTCATTATTAAAGATATCTACTTCTTCTTGTGTTGGTAATTTATTATGTAGTGAGGATTTGAAGTCTTCTATTTTTAGATTACCTATAAGATTTTTATAGGTAGCTTTGCTACCAGTGGTAGTTCCACTACCATACGACTTTGTCGTGGTTGGGGAACCAAGGCCGGAGGCCCTTCCCCAGGAGTCTAAACCAAAGTATTCATATGGATATAATGTTTTAGTTTTACATCCATATATCTTTGCCATTTGATCTAGAGGCATAG
>NW_027450524.1:0-36801 GCF_964194025.1 Convolutriloba macropyga | reverse complement strand
AACATAAATGTCCATTTCTTGGGAGTTTAGTGCATCTGAAATTGATATCAAAGGTCAAAGGTTGGTCGCGCCTTACTTTCTACGCGGAGAAATATAGCTCCATAGCCAATACTAGAACCGCAAGTTTTCCTGATATAAACTCATAAGAAAATTATTCTGGCAAAAATTGCATTTCTGAGTTAGTCCCAAGCTTTTTTCTTTTTTTCATTCGCAAGATTTTTTTATTCAGCTTTCATGAGCCTTTTTCACAACTCTTTAACGCTTTTTAGTGTTTTCTAGAATATAGTTCTTTATAAACGCTCAACTCCCCGGG
The DNA here is from genome assembly GCF_964194025.1 of Convolutriloba macropyga. Taxonomy (NCBI): domain Eukaryota; kingdom Metazoa; phylum Xenacoelomorpha; order Acoela; family Convolutidae; genus Convolutriloba; species Convolutriloba macropyga. Next base: position 36,488 of record NW_027450524.1, on the reverse strand, counting down.
TCGAGGTTTTGTCAAAAAATAATGTAAGATTAGCGGTGAATAGCGGTGAAAAAAACTTTTTTCACCGCTAAGCGCCCGCATCTTTTAGCGTTGAATGCGGTGAATTCTTGTAAGATTTGCGGTTTTTAGCGGTGATTTTTTTTTCGAACCACTCACCTCCTGGAATGTTACCAACTTCTTATTCCGGATCTATTCTGCCCCCCCCCCCCCAGTGTTTTTTATATGCCCCCAGTTACAAAATTTATGTTTTTATATAGCGCGTTACTATGTAAAAAATAGCACGTGCGCTTGGGGGGGGGGGGGGGGTGTAAAAAATATAAGCCCACTAAGCTGGGGGGGGGGGGGGGGTGGGGCAAAACAGAATAGATCCCTTATTCCACTGGGCTTTCACCGCATTCTGCTGGTAGTGCTGAAATTTTTTTCGCTGCATTCATCGCATTGAGCGATTTTTAGCGGTGACACCTCGAACCGGGTCTGAACCCTAGAACTGGTAAACTATTTAGTAATAGACCCATGTGTTGAACCCTAGAAATAGTACACCATACCTAAGTATGGTGAAATATTAAGTGAAACCCTCATTTTTAAGTTTTTAAATTACCACATCTCTGCTGTGGCAAATTTTTGAGTTCCAGATTTTATTATACACAATAAAAAAAGATTTCAACCAAGCTTATGTTACTTGACCACGTTACTGCTGATTCGCTCTAAAGTTCTGCCTTACACCTGGAACAGCTGCGATGTTCTCTATTATTAATGCTACATTTTGTCAGTTTCGCGCAACCTACGTTTAACAATAATCTATATGTGAACCGCAACCTTAACTGTGACTAGATTTTATTTACCTGCCAACGAATCATATCTGTTCTCAAAGCCAATAGTTTTAACATAACATCGCCTTCCCAGCTGGAGTTCCATTGACCACGAGCCCTCATTAGAGTCATGGTATGTTACTTCCACGCATCTGTTGGGGTCAAATGTCATCTCAGGTCCTATTTCCTCGAGGTCCAGCAGCGTTGACAAATCACCTTCAAAATTGCCTTATCAACAAAATAACCAGCATGCAAAAATATCCTAACTTTATTCAACTTTTACCCCATAGTTCTAACCCAGTTGGTTGCGTAAATGACACCGCAGGATGAGGAGCGCGACCCGAGCAAGCTCTGAAACTAAGGTCGCGTTTGGGGGTGGGGTAAATAGCGCCCCTCTGCAGAGTCTGGCAGGACTACCTACTACGGTTTGGAAAGTCTGATAAGGGCCCCATGCAGAATCCGCACGGTCTGATCAGCGCACAACCTATGGTCTGGAAAGTCTGATCAAAGAGTCGTATAGAGTCTGGATACATTCGTGCTAAAATCTGGATAGTCTGAACACAGCCTTTTCCAGTGTCTGTACAATCTAATCAGAAACTTTTCCTGAGTCTAGCAAGTCTGCTCCGAGTCAAGATGTCCAACCGAGAAAACGTCCAGTCCCCCGAAGAAAAGGAAGAGATAATTAAAACTCGTGACTGTTTTATGAAGAGCACTTCACAGTTTTACTTGATGAACGTCAGAGACAACGTTTATGATTGCGGTTTGATAATTGCCGTTGAACTAAAAAAGTTTCTTTTTTGGAGCCAATATTTTTAATGAAAAACTCAAACACCATATACATGAAATGATATGAGCAAACAATACATGGACAACAATGACTACTGCTACTTAAGCGGTTAAAAGTGTCAATCGGGGTACTCCCAGTGCGCGTTACAAGTTAGTATGGCAAACCAGTGCTTGACCCAAAAGGGTCTGGTGGTTCCTCCTGTGCGGGGTGCATGTCAGTCTGATCAGAGCTCGCTTGGGTAGCACACCTATCCCTTGGACTGGATCCTTCATTTCATGTGTAACGTGGAGGCTTCTGTTGAGTTTCGAGGGATTACGGAAATGGGCGCAGTAGCCATACAATATAATTTTATAAACTGGAATTCATTAAACATTGATTTGCTGCAGTAAAACCCAAAATTTTATTAAAAAGCATGCATGAAAATTCAAATCTTTAACATAGGTTTTTAGCCATAATCCCTGACGGAATTGACCAAACCCAAAACATACCATTATCCAGACTTTCATCCACTCGATCCCATTTCCCTACCCTGTTTATTTTGAGTACAAAAATGACTTGTGCGCTCGATTTGGGTCTGATTAGGGGTTTCATATGGGTTCTTCGATTTGTGAGAAACATATCTTCACGCATTGAATCCATTGAGAAATATTTAGGTTTCTTTGTTGAATTTCTTACTCCATAAGAACCATTCATCCTTGCTATGTAGTCCTAATAAACTAAAAATTACATAAATTACAAAGTGAATCAATATTAATTTCCTGAAATAATGTTGATTCTGATAAATACTTTTTCCAATGAGAAACAATCGCAATCCTGCTATTTTCAAGCTATAACCAAAATGCGACAGCGTTCCCTGTTCAGCTATTGCTCTTCTTGTCGAAAGGGTGTTCTTTAAATTTTTATTGCCTAGGAAATATGAAATTCTATCATATATTAATATAAAACTAAAGCTGCTCATTAGTCTAAGCTCTGCTCATTGTACGCATCTGATTGATACTATTACATTATCATCGGTCATTCCACCATCGGTCATTTCATGAGACACATAAAAAATATGGTAAATTGAAATAGGATCTTGACATGGTAAGAAAACATGATTGAATGCTTGTCATTACAATATGTATGCAATGCTACGAAAAAAGTCCTGGCGTGATATCTGCAAAATATTAACAACGACATGCAAGACAATTAAGTTTGTAGAAAAAGAGAAACACTTTACTCTCACTTCCTAAATTGAGATCTTAAAATTTGAGATCTTTTACTGTTTTTCAACAAGAATTAATTATGATGACGAAATAACAAAAAAGGCACCCAGTTTATCCAGCGGTTAAACACTCCACAAAACATTGATTTACATTTACAATATCTTGCTAATTTTTTTTGACTTAGTATTACAAAAAACCTCAAGATTGTTCAATTCTCCGCAAGATGTATTAAACTTCATTTAAACATGTCAAATTTACAAAATGAATATAAAGTGTAATGATATTATATAAAGATTCAGATTATGTCCGGGTTTTACAGGTATGAAAATGTCTCTCTAGGCTTCGGTGATGTTGTCGGTTTGTTTATTTTACACAATGCTCTCGGCTCAAAAATAGCAAGTTCATTCGGATTCCTTCAGGGATACGGATTCTTATCAGTGAGCCGGTTGAAGACATGAAGACGGTTCATCTGGATCTACGAAGTCAGCTAGAAGTTAAATACACCATATTTAATTGCACGAGTTGCCATTTTGGTTCTGGCTGATGTGCGGATTTCTGGGTCCGTCTTAATTTCGGTTATGTCTTTATTTCTATTTTTCTCGGTTGGCAATTTATTTGGTGTTGTCAATTTGTTTTTGAACTATAGTTACCGTCTTTTGGGCCCAATATACCTAGTCCTTGGTCTACATTAGTTTTTTGGTTTACTTTTTAATGCAATGCCCAATTTCTCTTTCGGAGCTTATTGTTATAAGTCTATTTGCATCTTTTCTGGCTCGAGCCCCCCGAGTTTTGTCTGTATATTGGGTTTTTTAAACTCGACATCAGTTGCTTTGTATCAAGCGTAAGAGTGTCAACTTTTGTCTGTTGGTGGTGCTCTACGTTGTGTTTTATCGGCCCAGTTTCTTTTTCCATGGTGTTTTCTGTGGGAAATTTATGTGACTCGATGCTTCCTCGTTTATTCTTCGTTTAATCGGCTGAGAATTGTTATTTTTCCTATTTCAGTTTGGTTTTTAGATTTTAATACGTAGCTGTACTGAGATACGCTTCTGTTGGCTGGTCCCTCTATTTCTGATTCTATTTTGGACCAATTTGCTCGTTTTGCAATCTCTTTCATGTCTTGCCTCTCCGTGAGCGTTGGAGGTTTATTGGGAACTATATCTTGAGTTCTTCGAGAATGTTGACCTTGTCATTCATCAACACCACCCAGGCTGTTCTTGATGTAGTTGACTGGTACTTTTTGCGGCTCTAGGATTGCGTGGCTGAGGTAGCCGCAGGTCAACCGTTTCAAGTTGCTATTGGTCTCTGCTATAAGTCAATGAATGATGTGTCCCAAATCTAAACAATTATTCAGATTTGTTAATGTACATCCACCCCCTGGATTGTATCGATTTACCCTGTTTGGGTTACCATATAGTTCATTCTTACAGTCTTTACATTTCATATTTAAGGCATAAGATTGACAATTGTGGATTGTGTACACCTCACTGAATTATGGTTTCCAAGAACTTTTGGACATTTTTTTGCACTTGTTGGATATTTTCTATCTTTAACTGAGTTTTCGATAATTTTTTTGCAACAAATTGGCTACTGGTGTAAACAATTTATGTCGCTGACTGTAAGATGTGTGCTTTTATGGTACAGATGGGGTACAAAATTGTCCCTGTTTATCTTTGCTGACATAGAAATTTGTGATTCTTCTGGTGTCTGGTTGTACCGACGTTATTGTGCTTGTGTTTTCGTCACCTCTAAAATTCATTGTGGCGATAATTCTCTGAGGGGGATGAAGCCAAAAGCAGTTCAAAAATGATTGAATCAGCTACAGCTCTTTTTAAAGATTGCGGCGTGTAATCTTTTCGCTTAATAGACTGTCTCAGACTGCTCTGCCATGGTTTGGTACGCTGATATTATGTGAAATCGTAGATAATTGATTGATCGATAAGTCCATACTGCGGCTCCAAGTCTTAGTGTGTTCGCATCAACCGTTAACAAGGTGTGTTTTCGGGGTCGTAGTAGGCCATGATTTTAATTTCTCATATTTGCGCTTTTGATTTGACTAAAACCGCGTGTTCGGTTTTTACCCTATAACATTTGTGACTGACTACTCTAGTAACTTTCATAGGGGTTTCCATCAATTCTTCAAGTTTTGGATGAATATCCCATTCATACATCATTCTCTTTCTTTGTTGGTGCCCAGGTTTAGGTGCGCGACCCTAGACCGCTGTGATCAGACCATTTTCCAGACATTCCCCTCTGATCAGACCATCGTGCGACCCAAGGCCCTCTGATCAGACCGTAGTGCGACCCATGAAACCGTGCGACCATAGTGTGACCCAAAAGACCTCTGATCAGACCATCGTGCGACACAAAGTTCTCTGATCAGACCGTAGTGCGACCATCAGACCATAGTGCGATCAAAGAATTGGTGCGACCATAATGCGATCCAGAAAATTTGTGCGACTTTTGTGCGATGAAAAAATGGTGCGACTTTCGAGTGACCTAAAAATTCCTGCGATTTTCTAGCGACCAAATTTCGTGCGATCTTCGTGCGACCTTCGTGCGACCTTCGCGCTACAAAAAATTGGCATTACATAACAAAGACGTTGGGACGCAGATTCGTCTGTTTCTAGAGTTGCAAATTATAAGCAACAGTTAAAATGGGGCGCAAAACGAAACAATCCATTGCATCTATTCTGATTCGGCTTCCATCTTGGTCTACATGTTTTTTACGCCAACAGGCTTATTTGCTTTGTTTTTTAACAGACGTAACTGACAATAATTGAGATTACATTACCTTTTAAAAACAAAACTTGTTGAAAACTTTAACAGAAAAATTATTGCAAACAAAATTTGAATAAATCAAAACTAAATTCCTTAAAAACTTGACGCAAAAACTTAGGACGTGTATGTCAGCGTTTGAGTGTGTCAGTTCTTTTCGCACCCGCTTACTCTCCTGACCTAAATACACGTGTGCCGAAAATCGGATCACGCTGAGTTTATAGACTTAGCGGAAAATGGTTTTAGATTTCTACTTTAGCTTCAAAGTCATATTTCACGGTGTTAAACTGTTAATCTTTTTCCCGTCCTTTTAGCCCATTGAAGAGAACTTGGTCAGAGCTTTCGAGCGATGTATTTTGATAATTTTGAATTTTAAGCCCATTTTGTTAATATTTTTGTGAGTTCAGAAAGTTAAAGTTTGTGTAGAATCAGATGCCAATCTTTTGACTGGTACAAGAAAGTTTCAAAGATGTGTTAAATTCGGTGAAGAAACTGTCGAACTTCATGAAAAACCTTAGCCAAAAACTTTTTTAAAAAACGAGTTAAAATGTGTATGATAATTCACTTGGTAGCCACGACAATGTACTAATAGAACATGTGTAGTACCAGATGCCGATTATTTGTTTGCTATTAGAAGTTTTCAAAGAAATGTTTAAGTAGGTGAAGAAATTATCGAACTTCATGAAAAACCTTTGTTAATGTTTTTTGAAGAAGGCGAGTTAAAATGAGTACAATAGCTCATTTGGTAGCCAGGACATTTAACATTTTGTGTAGTAACAGATGCCAAAATATTGACTTCTTTGATCTATTTTCAAATAACTGATGAATTAGATGAAGAAGTTTTCGATTTTCATGAAAAAATTTTGTTAATAAATTTTTGAACAAGACGGGTTAAAATTTGTATGATAGCTCATTTGGTAGTCATAAAAAAGTATTTTGTGATTTTTTGTAGTACCAAATGGCAAAATTTCAAATTCTATAAGAAATTTTAAATTCTATTAGAAATTTTTCAGAGAATTGTTGAATTAGGTGAAGAAATTGTGGAACTTCATGAAAACACTTTGTTAATAACTATTTGATCAAGTCGAGATCAAATTTGGATGATAGTTAATTTGGTTGCCTTGACAATGTAGGTTCACAATTTTTGTTTAAATTGATAATAAACTTCTAACTTGAACAAAAAAATTACAAAGATTTTTGGCTGAATTATGTGAAGAAATTATCGAACTTCATGACTAACATTTGTTGATAACCTTTGAACCAGACGAGTTCAAATGTGTAAAATAGCTCATTTGGTAGCCACAACAATGTACTTTTTGAGTTTCTGTTGTAAAAAATGCAAACTTTTTCACTTCCATAAAAAATTATTAGAGAAATGTTGAATTAGCTGAAGAGACTGTCAAATTTCTTTAAAAAAATTTGTCAATAGCTTTTTGAACAAGATGAGTTGAAATGTGTATAACTGTTCATTTGGTAGCCACGACAATTTACTTCTAGATTTTGTGTAGTGACAGATGCCAATCTTTTGATGTTTACAAGAAATTTTCAAAGAATTGATGAATTAGGTGAAGAAATTGTTGAACTTCAAGAAAAAGTTTCGTTAAAAAATTTTTTTTGGAAAAGTTGAGTTAAATTGTGCATGATAGCTCATTTGGTAGCCGTGACAATGTACTCTTTTAATTTGCGTTGAAACAGATGCTAATTTTTTGATTTGTAAAAAAAAATTTTTCAAAGAATGGTTGAATTAGGTGAAAAAATTATCTATTTTCACGAAAAACCTTTGTTAATATCTTTCCGAAAAAGACAAGTGGGAAAATTTGGAAAATGATTGATAGTTTGTTTGACTGCCATGATAAGCTAATTTTTGAATATATATAGTTCTATTTTCCATTTGTTCGATTTGAATCAAAATATTTAAAAGAACTGTCATCGCAAAAAAAGCGCAAAACATACAAGTTTTTGGTATCATAGGAAAATAGAAGACACTCGTTCGACAACCAAATTATTGTCTTTTTAAAGTAATGCCGAACAAAGAGATGCGAGAGTAATGTAGAGACCGAACTCAGGGTCGATATTCGCGAATTTTTATATTTTCAAAAATGTTTAGTTTAATAACTTTTTCGTTGAAAATCCGTTTTACAAGTATGTTATGTCATTTTCTTGCTCATTTAATACTCTTTCTGATTACATGAAGCTCAAAAACACTCATTTTAGTTACATGACCTAATTTCAAGCTTTTCCAAGTGTTACTGAAAAAGATCCAATTAGAGCCAGAATGCCAAAAATTGAGTTTTGATTCATTTGCTTTTTGAACACTTTTTTGCCTTAGGTTGAGGCCCCAGTTCATGTTGATTCAAAAACAATTTCATTTGCAAATTTGGTTCAGTAGTTTTTGAGATATAAGCCTTCTTCGGACGCATACCAGGCCCACGGTCCAAATAACTACCAACCCCACCCCCCAATCTGCAATACATTTTTTAATGTCTTGTCGTTTGAATTTAGAGTTTGGAATACTCGCACTAAATTTCCCAGATAGAGAGCTTCTCGAAAAAATAACTTTCACTATTTCGTTAATTTACTTCATATTTATAACGTCTTATCCAGATGACAGAGTGAAACTTTCGTTTACCGCCTCCATCCGGTCACGTGACAGCAGTGCGAAGCTCATGGAATGCGTCCCTACCTCCTCGAGGTAAACATATACAAAGATGAGCGTTGTATCGTATCGAAAGTTCCAAAAGAAGAAAGAAGTGTCGGGAAGTTTGTCGAGAAGGAAATACGTAGAAAGTGTCGGTGGTGACAGCAGAGAGAAGTGACAGCAGAGAGAAGCTCATCGAATGCGTCCCTACCTCTTCGAGGTAAGCATGTATAAAGATGAACGTGGTATTGTATAGAAAGTTCCAAAAGAAGAAGGAACTGTCCGAAAGTTAGTCGAGAAGGAAATAAGTAGGAAGTGTTGGTGGTGGTGGTGGTTGTGGTGGTGGTGGTGGTGGTGGTGGTGGTGGTGGTGGTGGTGGTGGTGGTGGTGGTGGTGGTGGTGGTGGTGGTGGTGGTGGTACGTTGAAACGGGTGCGTAGAATGTAGCTGGGCTGGTACGTGGACTGGTAGGTGGGCCCCGGGTAGATCGCAGATAGAGAACCTCTCGGGTAAATCGCAGCAGAGAACCCCATTGGGTAGATGGGGGCCCGTAGACATGCAATACTTTGTTGGAATCAGGAAATGATGCCCTTTTCAGATCCGATAGATAAAATTGAAGCCGGTCAAGTTGTTGGGAGTGGTGTCTTTGTTGACGAGATGGATCGACCCTGTGGTGAAAGGAAAATGGCAAGAGTTGAGAAGGCTAAGTTGGTGAGAAAGAGAAGGAGGAGAGAGCAGAATTATGGCGGTCGAGAAGAAAGATCGAGTTGCAGCCACCGTTATCTTTCAAGTTTGTTGGTTTTGATGAATAAATATGTAGATCCAGAACACGTTATGGACAGTGCTGCGAAGTTGTTTGTTGATGTAAAAAGTGTGAAACTCGGAAAGATGAGGCCAAATCAAAAGCTTCGAAGAATTTTTAACGGTTGGATCAAATTCTTTGGTGTATGTCATTGTAGGAGGGCATTGCGGGAAATTGAACAAAGCAAGATTCCTGGATTGAAGTAATTGAAAATTGGGCGAACAACGGATTATAAATGCGGTGCGATCACCGAAAAAACCAAGGAGTCAACTCTTTGCAGAAGACCTGTTCTTATATGTTGGGGGAAGAAGCTTCGGCTGTCTTACAGAAAGTTTGCTAGTGATGATTTCCAAATTCTTGAATTTTAAATTGTGCTATTTGTTTTGAATTGTCGTTTCTTAGCTGAATTGTTGTTCTCTTGTGCTATTAGTTTGAGTACTCGTTCAACCAATTTATACTTCCAAAAGAAACCCTTTTGGCGGCATTGGCGTTTATGTTGTTTATTTAATGTTTTCTATTTTTTAATCCCGTGGCTTTTTTTATTGCCTGCAGAGTATATCCCTGGATTACAAAAAGGCTTTCAGAAAGCCGTGTTTAAACTGCCGTGATTAAATTGCAAACTTTATTAAAACAATTGTTAACCTTTTGTACTGTGGAGGAATAAAAGCCAATTCAATATGTTCATTACTTTTTTTGGGTGGCTCCACGCCAATGATATGCAACCCAATTTGTCTGATCTAGAGTCAGATTCTAAATTGCAAGAAATTTTTGTGATAGCTGGCCTAAGAAAAAAGTTAGTATTTCATACGTTAATTTGCGATTTTTGCGAATAACGAATTTTAAAAACGGGTATTTTTCATTGGATCAAAGAAATGTCGAAATCGAACCAAATTTAGTATGGAGTATCACCTCTGTATGCAGAGTCTAAAAATTCCAGAATTTTTGCTATAGCTTGGCTTGGAAAAAGATGGTTTTCATTACGCAATTTTGCGAATTTCGCAAATAACGACTTTTAAAAATAGGTCATTCTGATCGGGTCAACAAGTTGTCCAAATCAAACCAATTTAAGTATGGAGTATCCCCTGTATATGCAGAGTCTTAAATGCCAAGAACTTTTTAGCTATAGCTTGCTTAGGAAAAAAGTTGATTTTTCATACGGAATTTCGCGAATTTCGCGAAGAACGAAATTTAAAATTAGGTCTTTTTGATCGGATCAAGGAGTTGTCGAAATCGAACCAAATTTAATATGGAGTATCCCCTTTGTAAGCAGAGTCTAAAATGCCAAGATTTTTTTTAATAGCTTGCCTGCGAAAAAATGTTGTGTTTCATACAGAAATTTGCGATTAATTCTTATATTTTAATGTTAAAATGTATATTTGATTGGATGCATTAGTTTGTTTTTTGTTTTTTTTTTGGAGATAGCTTTTTGAGCCAGGTATTTTTACTTAGTGCTATGCTCAATTCTCTTATAATTGTTTTATGTAACTCCGCCACTGCCGCTTCCAAGCCCGGAATGAAAAAGGAGGAGGTTAAAAGACAGATCATACTGGAAACTCTCAAAAAATTGGTTTTTAAACTAGGCTACGCGATTTTTCCGACAAAATTTAGCTATTTATGTCTGTATGTTTGTGCGTGTTTAGTTTTGTTTAAATATTTGTTTTGTTTTGGAGAGAGCGTTTTAAGCCAGTTTCTATTTACCTAGTGCTCTGCTCAACTCTCCTATAGTTATTTTATGTAACTCGGCCACTGCCGGTCCCAAGCCCAGAATGAAAAAAGAGGAGGGTAAAAAACAGATCATATTGGAAAATCTCAAAAATCGGTTCTTAACAGGACTAGGAGAGTTTTCCGACACTACAGCTATATTTTGTTCAAAAAACGCATCTGATCAGACCGTAGTGCTACCGTTGTCCAGTCTTTCGTGCGACCTATGATCAAACCATAGTGTGACTTTGCCCTCTGATCAGACCGTAGTGGGACCATTGTCCAGACTTTCGTGCGACCTATGATCAGACCATAGTGCGACTTTGCCCTCTGATCAGACCGTAGTGCGACCATTGTCCAGATTTTCGTGCGACCTATGATCAGACCATAGTGTGACTTTGCCCTCTGATCAGACCGTAGTGGGACCATTGTCCAGACTTTCGTGCGACCTATGATCAGACCATAGTGCGACTTTGCCCTCTGATCAGACCGTAGTGCGACCATTGTCCAGACTTTCGTGCGACCTATGATCAGACCATAGTGCGACTTTGCCCTCTGATCAGACCGTAGTGCGACCGTTGTCCAGACCATCGTGCGACTCAAGCGTCTCTCAGATCATGTATTTTAGGTCGCACCACACCCAAATGGTCTGATCAGAGCGGTCTGGGGTCGCGCACCTAAACCTGGGTGTTAATCCAAGAATTGCGTCCGGCTTTACGGTTTTGGGGTCTAATTCCAATTGAGTCATTTTATCCATGCCAGTGAATGCTCGACATGATTGGCATCGTTTTTCTAGTTAGCTCATGTTTCGTATAAATTGGTTGTGTTATTCTTGGGATTTTCTGGTGAACATTAGAATTTTTTTATTGCCAGGCGTATACTTCGTAGCTCAGTCTTCAATCTAACTTTTTTAAACAAATTTAACAGAACACCAGCTAAACCGTGTAGCCTTCTATTGTACCGGGATTATGCCGTAAATCTGGTTCCTGTCATCGAAAAGATACAGCCTTTTGCGCTTTTTGGTTGCAATTTTAACTCACGAGAAGCATATTTCAGATCGCTGGAGGAAAAGTATAGGGGGCATCTATGCTTTGTTTTTTGTTATGCTGTCTGTTGCACATCTGCTGCATCTGTTATAATTTCCTCGCCTCAAAGTTTCTGTTGTTTATGACCTCGCAGCCTATCAATTGGCTACCCGCACTTCATTTTCACTCGAATGACTGGTCGCATGTTTTTTTAGTTTATCTAATCGGGTTTTCCCGTTGTCTTTTTGCTGTGAGTTTATGGTAACGCTCTACCTTTTTTTTGGATTGACCAGTAGTTCTCATTTGGCTTAAACTTGTAATAAAAAAAATGAAAAATTTATAGTGGATATCTATTAGAATTTGCTCTAAAATTCTAAAATTTTAATTTTTTTTCGAATTCAAATGGTTTATTTGGATTGTTTGTTTATTTGGCCTGTGTGCATCACCTTAAGTTTGATTATTTTACTTCGTTTGTGCCAATTTTTGATAATACCCTAGATTTTCTTGTTTTTATATATTCTTATCATCCAAGCGCTTTTTTGTCTGTATCATTTTTGATTGATTCAAGGTAAACTCTCTGTCCAAATTAGTATTCCTGAAAATGATCTCAATTTTTGATACGTCTGCATACTTTTTAGGAAATGTCCGTCTTTTCGTTATTTGGAAAAACCCCTGCATCTCGACTACCATTTTTTCTGGGGGCCGAACATATTTTTTGACAAGACTTGCTGCAGTTTTAGCTTATCTTGGTTCCAAATTTATGCAAAAAGTTCTGTTTTTTCGAGAATTTCTTTTGATTGCTTGTTGTAGCTGGGTTTAATTACGTGCCTCCAGAATTCTTTGACGTTTTCTTGGAGTTTGTGTGCTTGAGCTTTTTTCTCGGTTTTTTAAGAATATAACTGGTATTAATTTTTTCTAATTTTCTTCTTGGCTCCGCTCGCCCAATTTGCATTTGGATGTTTTCTAATTGATGGTGTATCAATATTACATGACTCTTCGTCTTTCTATGTGATTGTTTGTCGATTTCCTGTGTTATGGTCCTCATCTTTCGTTATTCAAAAGTTCAAGTTTCTTTCACTTGCCTATTATCTCAGACTTTGCCTTCAGTTTGTTTCCAGAAATTTTGGATTCCAGGATTCTGGCGGTTGATAATATAGCTTTTCAAGAATTGCATTTTTAATAGTAAGAACATTTTTTCGTTTTTTCTTCGTTTCGTTCGCTTCCGAGAATGCGAATAAGAACCTGTTTAGTTCCCTATTTGCTTCTAAATATCAGGACAGCACCATGTTTTGGTATATTTTCGACCCGAGACAGGATGTTATTCTAGAAAGATCTTGCAAGATTCTCGCAAAATATTGTTAATTTTGCAAGATCTTTGGCTCGTTGCGCTTAGGCGCTTGGGAGTTCTTTGCTGTTCTGTGTTGTTCATTTTTCTCTTTTTCTGGAGGATTCGGTGACACCCGAGGACGAGGAGACGACACCCTAGGACGAGACAACAGCCACTTGATAATAAAAAGAAACAAAATTGTTTGAAAAAAATAAAAAAAAATGAAAAAAGAAGATCAGCGAAGAGATTCGTCTGTTGCCTGTTGTTTTCTTGTGCTAGATTGGTTTTTTCGATGTGATATATTTATTAATTTTTGTGCTGTTCCTTTTAAATTAAAATTTTATCTGCTTTCCTGAGTTTCTTCTCATAAGACTCAGATCTAAGATAGGAACGTTGTTTTTTTGTTAGAAAAAAAGGATAGAATTGGACTTCCGCGGTTTTTTAGGCGTTTTTTTTGTTTAGGATAGGCTGAGGAGCGAAAAAAATCTGCAAAATATGTTGTTAATCTTGCAAGATCTTGCAAGAGGATGTTAATCTTAATCTTGCAAGATCTTGCAAGAAAATCTTGCAAGATTATGATAATCTTGCAAAATCTTGCAAGATTCTTGGAAGATTAACATCCTAAATCGACTACGGTACCTATAATCAGTTGAATTAATTTCCGGCTCTTGGCCAAAACACATATGTTTTGTGGATCTCTAATTGTTTGTATGGCTCGATTTGTGTGCACTGTTAAAAAATGAAGGACTCGGTAACGAGATTGATTAAAACGAGCTCAATTAAGCATTTCGATTTTATGGAAAGACTATTCTTTGTTTTGAATTGAAACAGATAGTGATCTCTCTGAGTCCTTGAGACCTGTAGTTTATCTCTGATTTTTTATTCAAATTACTCAATGTGGTGATAACCATATCACCGCTAAGTCGCGGTCATGAGAGCGAGGTCACAACTCTCATCAACTTGCTGCAACAAGGTGATCTCAAATGCTTAATCAAACCAAAAGTCTCGGAAATCTGGACCTGATTTGGTTTCTATAAATATATCTTGAATAAAAGGAGTAGCCCAATCGTCTCCGAGTTTCTACCTATAGCAACAAGAGATAATTCTAATTTTCTAATAAATCAGCACATAATTGATTATAGTCGGTTGAAAAATGTCAATGAAATTAATTTGGGAACCCTTTAAATCCATTTAAATACATTTGGCTATATAAAGTGTTCCAAAATGTGTCTTAATTAATATTCCGACCCGACTTGTGGGGGGAGGAACTACTCAAATGGGTTCAGACAAATTTTGCCGATCGATATACTCATCGTGGAGAAATGTAAGGGGTATCATTAAAGAGCTCGTCCAGCGTAGAATTCGAAACAAAAAATATTTTTTGAATTGCTTTTTTTTCGAGGAGTTATCGAGGATTGAAGTTTTGTTTGAACACGGGATATTTAGCATGATTTTTTTCACTTTTAGTGTAAATTTTCTTCAATTTAAGATACTTTTAATAAATTATTGATTCGAAATTTCACGCCACAAAATTATTAATACATCCCGGGTCGAGGTTTAGCGGTGAATTTTCGTAAGAAATGCGGTGAAATGCGGTGAAAAAAAATAATTTTTACCGCGTATTTCTTACATCTTTTTGCGGTGAATGCGGTGAATCGCGGTGAATTATTTATTTTCACCGCGTTCTCAGTGTTCTTACAAAAAAGAAGCTTCCCCAGACGGGTTCGAACCTATGACCTCCTGCATGCCTTCCACTGCTCAGTCCACTGCGCCAACTGCCACTTACATCTTAGCAATTTCTAGTGAATTTAAATCAGATTGAGTAACTTTTGGAAATCAAATGCGGTGAATTTTTGTAAGAAATGCGGTGAATTTCGCGTTGAATTTTTGTAAGAATTGCGGTGAAATGTGGTGAATTATTTTTTTTCACCGCATTCACCGCAATCACCGCATTTCTTACATTAATTTGCCATAATAGTCTCTGCGGTGAATTTTTGTAAGAAATGCGGTGAATTTGGTGGTGAATTTTTGTAAGAAATGCGGTGAAAAGCGGTGAATTATTTTTTTTTCACCGCATTCACCGCAATCACCGCATTTCTTACGAAAATTCACCGCATTCATCGCATTTCTTACGAAAATTCACCAAAAAACCTCGACCCGGGATTTGACGCCACAAAATGAAACATTTTTGAGTTCCTAGGAGACGAAGGGCGATAAAAAGACTAGTTCTGGTCTCATAGAGAAGTTTACTATCAAAAAAATTCGAATTCTATGTGAGAATTTTTCAAGAAAACTTTTTTCATATTTTCATTTTTGGCTCAACTAGAGATGAGTCTTTTTCACATCTGGGTTCAGTTTGAGAAAAACCTGATTTACTGTCAAATGAAGCCCAATGAACAAAAAATTCCCTTTTTAAGGAATCGGTCGTGTTTTTTTGTCTTTCACTCTGGAGTCCTATAGCATATTTTTCTTGAGTAAAAGTGCAACAGGTTTTGTAGTGCGAATTAAGTGAACCTATCTAGAGCTTTAAGTGGACAGCTAATGGCTGCTAAGCCTTTAAAAACGGTTTTTCGAGAAATTTCGAGAACATTAACCGATAATAAACTTATTTTCGTGAATTTCGTAAGCCAGTCACAGTAATGACAGGACCTCCCTTTCATTTTCTTTCAAACAAAATTAACCCGGTTAGCGGTTTTGTCTTCTAAATATTTGTTATATGACTTCAATGCCACAAATTTTAAAAAATTTTAAAGTTTTTTTTAGTTATTTTCCTATTGTTGGTTCCTCTTGAAATCTTATCACATCATCCTAATATTGATATCTCCCATTGGCTTGGAGCAAAAGTTCAGTTGATCAAGGATAACTTTTTCAAGGAAAAGCTTATGTTTTAAATGGCTTCGATCATTTCTTCTCGCACTTTTCTACTCAACTTATTGTTTTTGCTTTATTTGTTGTTTTTTCTATAGTCATAAAACTTATTGTGATGTCTTATTGAATACCTATGCATGAAAAATTTCCTTGACCTCAAAAATAGGCATACGCTCCAATTGAACGTATTTATTGAGTTCCGTTGAAAGCTATTGAAATTAATGACTGTTAAGACTTTCAACAAAAATTTTTCATCAATTTTTTTTTAAATTAACCGATCCTAAACCTATTTTTGTGACCTGTAAGTCAGTCTCAGTAAGTACCAGACTTTTTTTTTCTACTTCAACCAAAATAAAATTATTTAACAGTTTTATCTTTCAACTGTTGGTGTTACGACTTCGATGCACGAGTTTTCAATTTTTTTTTAAACTTTTGATATCTTTTGTAAGTTTTTGGTTCTTTTTGGAATCTTAACACGTTATTCTACTATGATAGAGAATTGCATTGGCTTAGAGATGAAGTTCATTGGATCATACGTAAAATTTTCAGAGGAAAACTTATGGTTTAAATGGCTTCGACACTTTCTTCTTGCACTTTTGAAATTAATTTTTGGATTTTGCCTGTATTTATTGTTATTTTCATAGTCAGGGACCTATTGTAAGGTCCCAATGATGTTTCGTGATTGACAAACATTCCTGTTGTTTTATCCAGGCGTAACTTTGCGTATTTATTAGCTTCCGTTGAAAGTTATTGAATTTAATGGCTTCGATACTATGGTTTTTCTCAAAAATTTGGTGGTTTTGATGTATTTGTTCATGTTTGTTGATTCTTTGGCGTAAAAATATCAAAAAAGAAAAGTCTCATTCTTAATAAAAAAAATTAGTTGAAGGTAGAAAAATTTTTACTGACTTGTTCCTTTTTTCAATGGCTGCTACACATTTCTCGCTCAATTTGTTTTTAAATTTGCAGTTTTTGCGTTCTTCTGTTCTTTATGTAGCCGTAAAATGCTGACCGGCCACAAGTTTTTAATTGAGGATTGAACGAAAAGTGTAACCCGAAGCGGTCAGGTCACTTTATTACGGAGAGTCTTAAAGTTTATGATATTATACATTTTTGTATTTTTAGATTATTTTTTTCAGCTTTTGCTGAATTTTTCGTCAATTTGTAACTTATTCTCATCACAGAGAGGTCCCATTCCATTCCACGTATTTTAAAAAATGACTTGTTCACTGATATTATGACGTAACTGATTGTTTTGTTTGTCGGACAATATGCGTTTTCATAAAAAGTTTTGTGAGTGGTTTTTTTTCTCTTCCTTTAGCACAATGCGTAATCACAGACCCCAATGATGTTGAAATGTGGCCCAATTGAACCTATTTATTCATTCAGTATAAGTTTGACTGAATTATAATAAACAGAAATTGAAATAAAAATACAAAATATTCAGATACTAGCTAATAATTTTAATGGCTTCACTATTTTGTGTTTTCGCAATGTTTGTAATTTGTTGTTCGCGTTTTTTTGAGGGTTTTTGCATCTTTAGTCCGTTCCTGTTGCTTAGTATAACCAGAGACAGTTCCAATTGGTTTCAATTTGACTTTTTAGAAAATTTATCAAGAATTATTTTGGTAAAAGCTAATTATTTTAAAGAGTTTCGAAATTATTTGGTTTAAAAATGCTAATTGATTTTTGAATTTTGCCACATTATTTCTCTTTTTTGGCGAACTTTCGCCCAGTCGCATTAAAGAAAACTTCCTTCTTCTGCGTAGTTAGTAAAATGTAAATTTGTGTAGTTAGGGTGTTGTCTGATTGTAATTTGTCGTTGTTACTAGATGCTTTTAAATTAAGATATTGAGTTTTTGCCGTGCCAAGAAGTTTTTATTTTTGCTTTTTTGTTGGTTTTTCTTGTAGTCTGTTCATTGGCAGATTTTGTTGTAATGAGACGTTGTTTTTAGTTCAGTTATTAGTTAGTTTATGTAACGATTTTTTTAAAATCAAACTTCTATTCTTTGCTAAAATGTAAGTCAAAAGACAGATAAGTCAAAAATGTAGATGAAGGCGGATCGGAATATCATATGCGAACGCACATTAACGAGCCTCCTTTTGGCTTTAAGTATGCTTTGACTGTTCTTGATCCAGGAAATAGTTTTAACGAATAATAGTTTTGGCTCTTCGTAATAGAAACGGACCGGAATTAGGCTGTTAGCGTGCAGTGCATATTTACAGTAGCCCGTTCTCAGCTTTTTTCTTTTATTACCTACATTGCAGATTGTTCATGAGCATGAAGTCTGTTTTGGCGAACATAGCTGGATACGTGAAAAAGTGCGGACGCTATAAAGAGCCAAGTATAAAGAGAGTCGAAACCAAAATTATATTAAAAAGAGTCGAAAAAAAAATAAAGAGAGGCGAAGTTTTCAAAATCAATAAAAATCAGCGAGTTCACAAACAGTTTACCAGTAGTTTTTAAGTCGTATGTTTCCACAAGCAGAAGAGTTTTTCATGGCTCGAATTTGCGACTGTTTTCATTTGTTTTTCGCTCTCTGCCTGTGGTGAGGTTCTTCTTTTAAATATGCTTTCAAGGATATTTTCGCCAGTTTTTCTTCGGTTTACAGATTTTGTACAACAACCTAAAAATTTGCGTGACTGCGACCAACTTATTCGTTCCAGCGAGTTTTCCAACCTTCGCACGCTGATTTTTTCGAAATAATCTAAGAAATATGATAATCGTGGACAAAGACTAACAAGTAAAAGCGTCCTCTGGTCATAGTTAATCCTTTTGTAATTTGTACGAACTAAACCAATGGGTAAATAAGGTAAAGCAGAGAATCTTTTTATAAGTTTTGAAAAACTCAGATTGATTTGTAATTTCCAACTAAGTGGAAATTTTGAATTTTTCTAAATAATGGCTGACAAAAATGAAAATGACAACCATAGATATTTGCATCAGGGAGTTCGTGCAATACGGCAGATATGAAACCCGTTTGAAAAACACAACAAATTTTCAGGTCGGAAAGATTTCCGAGTGAGTTGCTTTTTTCAATAAGAACACTTAATAAGTGCCGATAAATAGTAGGGTAAAAACAAAAAAAAAACAAGCGGAATTTTTCTTTCACCAAATTCACCAAAAATTGTAAAAATTTGTGTAAAAGGAGGTGAAGAATTTCAAAAAGTTCCGTCGCTAAGAAATGTTTCACAATCAGTCAGGTTTCTATGACAAAAAATCACAACCTCGAACAAATCGGTTTTTGACAAAATAAACTGCTCTCTGGTTGAAGTTCTGCCCCGGGAGTTTCTGAAAGCAATATCAAAAACTCTTTCGGGTATCGGTGGCAAAACTTATTTCGATGATAGAAAAAAAAGATAACGAAGGCTATGATAGCGTGGTATACTTGGTTCATCACACTTTGGAACTTGTTCGATAGATTCGTCGTAAATTTCCGAAAAATGTTTTGTAGACTCTTTTTCAACTGCCTGGATAATTTTTTGCTTAATTGTATCTGTTTTTGCTCGTGACACTTTTTGGGGGTGATTGTGTGCACCTGGCAAAAAAATAAGGCTTTTTAGTTGTGCATTTGTTGTGACTGTCGATAATCAAACTGCATTTCCAGTATATTTTTGTCGAAAGGGATTTTTTTCTCATATCTGTATCTCCCGATCTCTAAAATTTTAGACCCCTTTCGTTGAGAATCATCTAAATTAAGCATCTTTTCTTGCAATTTGATTGGCCGAGAAAGTTAACTAAGAAATGTGGTTGCCTCTCTATTTAATCGTTTCAATTGGCTGCGAAATTTTTCTACTATTCCCCGCTTAATAATTTGAGTAAATATTCGGCTCTCTTTCAGTCGACTAATTTCACTTCGGCCTCTTACAATTCTCCAGTATGGCTATTTTTGTTTTTGTGTGAAACCCTTTGCTGCAAATTGGCTGCAAATTGTAAACTGATTGTTCTCTGTAATTAATCGTTTACGTGTCGATCTTGGAAACTTAAAAAATTGTTAATTATGTTGATTAATCATAATTATAAATTATTATAAATTATTCATAATTATAAATTATTAATTATGTTGATTAATCATGTTTTCGTTCAACTAATTAGTTGCAGGTAGACGCAACTTGTTTCTGTAGTTTTTGGGACCATTTTTGTCATCATGAAATCATTTTTTGGTTACTATGATCTTTTTTGACATTTTGTTGCAAATTGTCGGCAAATTGTTAATGGTTTTATTCTCAAATTTTGCTCAATGATGAGTGCCTCGTATAAAACTGTGCATATTAAACTCGATATAAATGGCACGTGGATTGGCAACTGAGAAAATGTGAACATGAAATCTGAGGCATTTTACTAAAAATACTCATCAAAAAGGCAAATTAGCGTGCAAAATGAATAGATAGAAACAGTGCTTACCGACTATTACAGCGTTTTGAAGTGTGACATCAACGGAGTCGATACTAATCAAGTCATATCCTAAAACAAGCAAACAGCTTTGAACTCACATCTCAATTTTCATAATAAAATTTGATTAATTTTCTTCAAAATAATTTTTCTGCTGGTATTGATACCTGAACAGTACACACCATCTCCACTCGTGTGATACTTGCAGATGCAATCAAAGTTCATTCCGTCGAAAGAGCAAGTAGCCAATTCATGACAATTGTGGTAGCCAGTTTCACAGGGATCTTTAGAAAAAAAGAAACCATTCTGAGAAAACGACATAAATTGACCATTATTTTGGCTGCAATTTTGTCTCTAATTTAACAAGCCTGCACTTTCATGGGTTTCATGAGAGGTCATTTAGTTCAAGAAGTGGACCTGGTAAATTGAAACTTATCATAGTAGTTGGGCTAGAACGTCAAAATTAAGATAAAATAAGGTACAAGTATGTTAATTTAACCCAATAGTTAAGATAAAGATTAGGAATAGTTTTAGGTTTTAGTTTTGAGTTTTAGGAATCGTTTTAGGTAATATAAAGTCGGGTGCTTGTTATGGTGATGAGGCCTTAAGTTTTGGGGTAGAGTAGAGGCAAAGTTAATGTAAGTTAAGGGAATGTGTAATTTGAGGAAATTTATCCCAACCATTGAGGTAAGAACTTTTAAAAGTATACTTAGCTTAACTTTATCCCAGGCTGAGGTGCCATCCGGAAGTGGCCTCTGATCAGACCGTGCCAGACGAAAGTAACCTCTGATCAGACCATCCCAGACGAAAGTAACCTCTGATCAGACTAATGTGCGCTCAAAACACCGTGTGCGCTAAATGTGCGCTCAAAACTGGCTCTGATCATACCATTCCCATCCGCAAGTGACCTCTGATCAGACCTAAATCAGACCATTGCCAGACGATTGTGCAACCATGGCGCAGACGAAACCCAGACCATTGTCCAGACGATTGTGCGCGTCAGATGACCTCTGATCAGACTAATAATATTACTAACTAATCTAATATTACTTACTTTCAAAAAGTACTTACTTTCAATTTCACTAATATGCTCCAAAGCAGCTAAAACCAAGAATAATGTGAACAATAGCCCTTTTAAAAAATAAAAACAAATTGAGACCTACAGTCATATGTGAAAACTGAAGTCTTCAACCGATTAGTGTTTCTGAATTCTCTCAACTCATTGGCAACGTAACAATCGCATATGTTAGATACGTAATTAAATTTCTGAACATTTTTCTTCCCTGAAGTTGAGGCTAACTTTATGCAATTTTTGGTACAAACAGAGGAATGGGATACAAAGAGCGATAACTTAAGACTCATTAAATCACTGTTAATCTCGATAAGGTTATGATTAGTTTTGTGATACAAAATTGCTAAACAAAAGCTAAATTGCCAGAATAAAAGAATTGAAATGCTTGTAAAAACGGTAGCCATTTTCCTTTGAGACATTTGAAAATAAACTTAGAATGAAATGGCTGATTTTTAATAAGTAATTACTTCGCCCCATCTGAACAAATACATCAAAGGTACTTCAAACTGACTGTTTCTTTACAATCATCAGGTGTTGTTCATTTTCCAATAATAAAGCCAGCCTCTTACAGAGGTTAATGGTAAATATATTCAGCTGTGTACATAGTGTTTTCTAAGTGAATGACATTGAGTGAATTTTAAACAATAAATTACGCTCGAAAGGACATCATTTTGAAAAATGACATCATTTTGAAAATCAGATGATTTTGACTAGTTTGATAAAAAAATATTCTACTTCTTTCCACCCTGTTAGGGAATGAAACAATAGGGGTGAAAAATCCGGACACTGATTGGTCAAGTAAAACGTGGTTTCTCCAGTGACATGTTTTTACATTGTCATGCGTTCGATTTCCCATGCCTCTAATCAATTACTATTCTTAAATTTGTTTTGTATAAAAACAGATTACCTCCCTTTCAAATAAAAACGTATAATATAAAAAAAACGCACAGAATAAAGTTTGTTCTGTCCGCTTTTTGAACGTTGCATCTTTAGATAAAAGGGAGTTAATCTGTTTTACATACAGAACAAAAATAGGAAAAGTTAGTGAGAGTTAGTCAGCTAGAACAAATTAAGGCTGCGAAGACTGAAGTTAGAGGTTTGAGCTTAGGAAAAGCAAAAAAAAGTTAACATGAAACGATTGAAAGTATAATTCCTAATCTTTCAAAAGCAATTGTTTTTCAACAACTTTGCGAGAAACACAGATGAGCAACGTCGCATAAAAAAATTAAAATTATTACAATGAAACCAACGCGTGGGTTTAAACGGCAATACCTTCCAGCTTTTCTGTTACGAGACTTTTCGTCTGATTATTGATCAGTTCAAATTCAGGGACAATCTTATGCCAATAAATTGAAAAACCGAAAATCGGTAACCCTAAAACCGATTTATATAAAAGGTTTAGTCAAGATGTCAACTTCAAATTATATTATTTACAATTTTTACTTATGTTAGAACGTATTTTATACGAATTTAAACGTTTAAAAAGACTCGATTGTGATTAAAAAAATTCTGTTTCTTGTGCTTATTTAGTGTATAACATCCTGCGGTCTGGTAAAAATATCGGGAAAACTGGCAGCAATTTTTCGAGCGGGCCAGCAATTCAACCGGTTGGAGTACGGAGAACGGCAGAGCGTGCGACGTTGTCGGAGTTGTATCGGAGTTCACTGATCCGTAGGGTACGATAGTAACCACTCGGGATGGCTGTCCAAATACAAGGTGAAGTATCTTAGTGTGTTTCTAGGCAAAGTCTGCAATTGGGACCTACTAATAAACGTGGGTTCGTATTAATTAATCAAACGTGTCCAAGTTGCGTTTGCGTACGACTGCTAATGGGTAAAACAGTGAGTGTAATCATACTCTTTGGTACTAAAAGTTGAGGAATTTTAAAACAATTGAATTTGCAAAAACTGATTTTAATAATTGTTTTCATTGTGCTCGGTTCGGTGCTTACGGGCATCAAGAAACCGGAATTCAAGGCATTTTTGACCAGAAAAAACTTTGTGCTCAATACTTCATCGGTGAGGCTACGAATGCCAAAGGTGTTGTATGGCACTCCGCTGAAACTACGCAACAGCCTAACCTCTCTCAGATACCACCTTGGTCTGGCACGTTAGATGGGGTGCATTTCCAATTGATTCATCTTTTGTCAAATTTAGCAGCAATGACAGGTGTGCGCCACTTCGATACCTGTTAATACGAAGTTAATTTCCCGCACCAAATAAAATAGTGTTATCGTCTGATCAATCGGAAGTTTGCCTGTGCGCCACACAAGCCGCTCAATCACCATCATGCATTAACTACCATCCATTGAGAATATCACCTCACGGACTCTGAGTGTTGATAAGCAGTGAAGAGAAACACTCACCATTTTTCGGTGGTTGGTCGGCCAGTGACGAAGAACCCGGGCCGAAGTGTCAACGCTAAAAAACGCAAAATTATGTAAGATTGGCGTTGAATGCGTTGAATTTATGTAAGATCTACGCTTGAGCGTAGATCTTACATAAATTCAAAGCATTCAACGCCAATCTTAGATAATTTTGGGTTGAATTTTGGCGTAGATCTTACATATTTAGCGTTGAATTTTTGCGTAGATCTTACATATTTAGCATTGAATTTAGCGTAGATCTTACATAAATTCAACGCATTCAACGCCAACCTTACATATTTTGCGTTGAAATTTGGCGTAGATCTTACATATTTAGCGTTGAATTTTAGCGTAGATCTTACATATTTAGCGTTGAATTTAGTGTAGATCTTACATAAATTCAACGCATTCAACGCCAATCTTAAAAAATTTTGCGTTGAATTTTGGTGTAGACCTTACATATTTAGCGTTGAATTTTAGCGTAGATCTTACATATTTATCGTTGAATTTAGCGTAGATCTTACATAAATTCAACGCATTCAACGCCAATCTTACATATTTTGCGTTAAAATTTGGCGTAGATCTTTCATATTTAGAGTTGAATTTTAGCGTAGATCCTACATATTTAGCGTTGAATTTAGCGTAGATCTTACATAAATTCAACACATTCAACGCCAATCTTACATAATTTTGCGTTGAATTTTGGCGTAGATCTTACATATTTAGCGTTGAATTTTAGCGTAGATCCTACATATTTAGCGTTGAATTTAGCGTAGATCTTACATAAATTCAACACATTCAACGCCAATCAACGAAAAATATGTAAGATCTAGTCTAAATTCAACGAAATATATGCAAGTTCTACGCTAAATTCAATGCAAAATATGTAAGGTCTACGCTAAAATCAACGCAAAATATGTAAGATCTACGCTAAATTCAACGCAAAATATGTAAGATCTACGCTTTATAAGGATTGCGGCTCTTAAGTATACCAACGTACGGTGGCGCAATGGTAGAAGAGGCGACAATTAAAAAGGAGGCCTGTGGTTCGGGTCCCATACACAGAGTTCTACGCGTTGATTTTTTGTAAGATTAACGCTAAATTCAACGCAAAAATATGTAAGATCTACGCTAAATTCAACGCTAAATATGTAAAGTCTACGCTAAATTCAACGCTAAATATGTAAGATCAGCGGCAACTAGCGTTGACAAGCTGGAAAATTCACCGCCATTTCTTACATAATTTTGCGCTGAATGCGTTAAATTTTTGTCTTTCAATTCAACGCATTCAACGCAAAATTATGTAAGAAAATTGTGGTGAATTGTCCGACTTGTCAACGCTAATTGCCGCTGATCTTACATAATTTTGGCCAAATTCCTCGGCCCGGGAATGGTCCAAAGAAATCAGAAGACAGAGCTTTGATAAAGATTGGACCCGTAAAAAATCTCTATTTTGATTTTAAAAAATGGCCAGAACTGGATGCAACAGTCGGAATTTTCTGCATCTAAGTCAGAAACAGTTTTTGAGAGCAGCAAACGCAATTTTGGTTACAGCACAGCGTGGTACATAACTGATCTTAAATAATCAACACTTAAAAGACTTTTGGATCCAATTATTGGATAGTGGAAGTTAATCGGCTGCTCTTTCGCGCGCCATCTTGCCAAGGAGGGCTTTTCCTGGGACATGGACGTATTCTTCGTGTTTCAAGTGCTGAAAATGACGCTCACCTTTGTCAAGCTCAGTAGCGTGCTTGTTTCGTTAATACTCGGAGGGCGTAAGCTCTTCTACGCGAGTAATTAAAAGCAATAACCGAAGAAGTAGGAACCGTCTGCTTTTTGTCAGAGGCGGCTAAAGAACCTACGTTTTTTATACTTTCTAGACCATCGCGTTATTGATGAAATCTATATTTAGCCTAAAGTGAAGGAGGGTTGTTTTCAGGAAGTGCGTAGCTGCTTCGTTAAAAACTTTTTGCAACCATTTCACGAGTACCAGAAGTCTTCGAATTGTACTTTGTTGCGACATTGTTCCATTGATCAATGCTTTTCCAACTTATTACAATCCCGTCTAGAAATGAATGCTGTGTGCTTATCATTAAAATTAACCATTTTAAATCAGTTGATAGATGATTGCCAACAGTTTATTTTTCTAAAACTAGCCATGAGTCGAGCCATAAGTATCACTTTTTAAAGAATCGGTTCTCTTGAGCGTCCGAAACCTGTACAACATGCTTTTTATGTCCTCCTTGATGGTACCGGGGTATTTTTACGCGCAATATGACGTGCAATATGAAGACGACATGACCAACTCCATCGTCAATTTGCAACCACCTAATAAGCAACTAATTTTTCACCAATTGTTTAAAGCAATGTTTAATAGCAGAAGTTGACACTAGACTCGGGTATAATCATCTTCCATTTGAGAAAAACTGTCGCCTAGTGGGTCTTGGTGTAATTATAATTTCTCGACTTCAATCATGCATTATACATTATGCGACAGAGATGGTCAAGTTACAGTGTTGAAGTAGCTGAAATGCGCAAAATGGGACTATATCATTAAAATTAATCTCAACATTGAAATTTGGTTGTTCCATTGTTGGAGCTGAGCTTAAGGAATAACAAGCTTGCATAGGCGGGGAAAATAGAAACAAAACACTTTCTGTTGTCTTAGTCATTTAATAGTTATAGTTATAGTTCTAGTTCTAGTTACAGTGTGTCACGTGAGAAAAAAGAGAAAAAGGGAAAATAACAAAAAGCAACACACAGAACTCAACGTAGTAGCCGCAAAAAACGGCTGAAAGTATAACTCAGCAAAATATTGCAAAAACAAATTGTCTTGAGCAGTAAATAACGTGTTACTGTGTCTTGAACTAGAAATATTCCTGAGCAGTAAATTGCTACTGTGTCTTGTATGCAAAATATTATTCTTGAGCAGTAAATTCTGTTACTGTGTCTTGCATCAACGAATTATTGGAGCTGAAATTCAACTGTTACAACCCCAACTTCTGGTATTCTCAACTTGTGAGTACAAAAAGCAAAAGCCAACTTAAGTTTAAATTTAAATATTTTTGCACAAACAGATCTTAGACATATATCTTTGTCTTTGATTTGTTTTTTTCTATCGGATTGAACTGGTATACATAAAGAGATCCCGTATTGTGTGATCTGTAGCAATCCAGTTCAAATTGATAGTTGAAAAAACTAAGATTAACCAATAGTTACAAACTGAATTTGTAATGCAACGGTAAGTACAGCAGAACGGATATACAGTTACAAAAGCGAACTGCATAAACGAAGTATCCGGACAGATTTTGTAACCACTCAGAACGAACTGGGCGGTGTAAAACTTTCTTTGTGAAACACAAGGAGAGCAGCCGTTACATTTGGTCCGCCGACCCGGACAGTGGAATAAACTGCTGTCCAACCCAACAGTCGAAGTGACGAAGTCATCGACGAACGAGAACAAAACTCAACGAGCAATTCAACAACGCAAAGCCAATTAGGCAAAGTGCATTAGAAGTTGAATAGCAAGGCTTAATTAAAGCAATTAAACAAAAGGTACTGTAGATAATCAAGCTGCAGTCCCAAAGTACAAACGCAGTGACTCCGTCACAGAGTCAGGACATTTTGCTTAGACAGATTAGCAACTCCGAAAAACAAATCAAAGCAAAAATTCAGGAAGGCCAGGAACTAATCAGAAACAACGATAGATCAAGCAAACTCAAGACCATCTATAAACAGGTGCTGAAACTTGACGACTCTCTTTGCATTCTTAACCGAAAGCGAGCAAATTTTCTTCGTGATTCTGAATTGTTTGAACGTTACGAAGCCGACCGACTAAATTTCTTGCAAACATTAAACGCAGATTGGTTACCATACATTCACGGAGAAACAAACATGACGGATCAACAGAATCAAACCGCACAATTGACAAGCGATGCAGAACCAACTGCCGCTAAGTCTTCACAGTCTGTTGTGGGAGTTTTTCAACAAACTGCTGAACATGGAAACCCAAACAGGGACAATGATTCAAAGGCCTCCTCTGATAAACGAGCTAAAAAAGCAGAAAAGCTTGCGACTCTAGAGAAAGAATTTGCATCAAAAATGAGGTTGAAGAAAATTGAATTCGAATTGAAAAGGAAGGAGCTTGAAATGGAGATGCAACTTTTTGAAGAAGAAGGTGCACTGAAACTGGAATACGAGAAAGAAGCTCTTGACGCAAGAGCATCAGATTCTGATGATAGTGCAGCCCCTAGTATGCGAAGTAGATCACCATTCAACTGGAAAACCCCGAAGAATAAAGATGTTTCCGGTTGGCTCGATAACTCGAATAAATTCTCCAACTTGCACGATTATAGTTTCGAGCGTGCGAAAACCAGGATCGACAACAATTATCCCAGGGTAAGCTTCAATCGCGAAGGTGTACTTAAGTCACGGTTACCAAGTGGAGAGCGTGCCAGCGCAGCCCGGGAACAAGACAAGTTTAAGCGCAATAAACCAAGCAGTAGCAGTCAGCTACCTAAGTTGAAGTTGAGTTCATTCGATGGAAATCCGCTAGAGTGGCCGGAGTGGTCGAACATGTTCAAAGCAACGGTTCACCATCGCGATATACCCGACTCAGAGAAAATGAGCCACTTGAAAACTTTGTTGACAGGTAAAGCAAAGTCAGCTATATCAGGAATGGGCTATTCGGGAGAATTCTACGCTCAAGCGTGGGAACTCCTGGGACGGAAGTTTGGGCGACCTTACCTAATTGTCGACGCTCAGCTTAACATATTGCGCAAACAACAACCAATTCGAATGCACGACTCAACGGCTATAATTAATTACTCAATAACAATCAGCAACCTAGTTAATGTACTGAAGCAATACAACTATGAAGGCGATCTGCAATCAAGTTCAACACTGCAAGTGGCAATTGAAAAACTGCCCCCAAATTTGAAAGAAAAGTGGTTCTTTTTCGTTGACGAGTGTCAAGAAGATAGGCCCGATCTCACTCTCCTTGAAAAATGGTTAGCTCGAATGGCTTTTGTCCATGAAGGAATGCCATCAACCAAGAGCGAACGAAAGGAAGATGATCGACCAAACGCTAACAAGGAAAAACGATTCTCAAAATCGTCAAATATTAGTGCGAGTTCGAATGCGAACGAAACGAAGCAAATTCAAAACAACAACTGTCCACTAGCGGATGGCACTCATAAAATATGGAACTGTCCAATATTTAAGAATATGAATGTCACCGATCGCTATGCAGCAGTGAGAAAAGAACGCTTATGTTATGGATGTCTGGGGAAAGGGCATGCAATCAAAGATTGTAAAGTCCACCCGTGCGGTATAAATGGATGTACCAAAAAGCACAACAAACTGCTACACTCAGAAAACCAAATGGACGAGGGTAGTCACGCAGTTAATGTTAGCGCAGCAACAATCAACCAGAGTAACCAAGTTACTAGTTTTCTTCAAATAGTTCCTGTATCAGTTCAGAGTGGTAGTAACAGGTTGACTACCTACGCTTTCCTCGATAGTTGGTCAACAGTATCATTCATCGATCAAAGTGTCAAGGATCAACTACAAGCCAAAGGCATGGACGTTACCTTGAACATAGCTGGCATACATGGGACGCAAGATTTGAGGACAGAGAAGGTTCCTATCACAATAAAGGGACTACATTCAAAGGTGCATTCGATTGAAGCGTTTGCACACCCATCAATCTCGTTGGGAAACACAACATATGATTACAAGGAACTGAAGAACAAATTCAGACATCTGAATGTTCTCACTAACAGAACATTCAACCTGATGGAAGTAGGCATCATACTTGGACAAGATGCCTACGAAATTCAACGTCCATTGGACTATAAGATTGGAACACGAAGTGAGCCTTTCGCCGTCTTAACAGAATTAGGATGGGTAGTCAGTGGTCCCACGACAGGCAAGAAAAGTCAGAATGTTTGTCATTTCGCCTTCACAGAAGATGTGAAAGTGGCAGAAAATATCCAATCATGGTGGGACATAGAAGCCTATGCTTCCAAAATAAATGTTGTAAGTCAATCAAAGAAAGAGCAGCAGGCTCAGAAATTTCTAGAGAGCACGACAAAGTTTACAGGCGAGCAGTACGAAGTGGGCATGCTCTGGAATGAACCAGAACCCAGTCTTCCAAACAACTACGGCTCAGCCCTTGGTCAGCTCTACTCACTGGAACGAAGATTCCAACGAGAACCAAAGTTAAAAGAATTGTATCAACAGTCAATTGATACAGATGTTGAAAAGGGATTTGTGAAGATCCTTGGTAAATCGGAATTCAAAGGCACTTTCGGAAGAGAATGGTATTTGCCACACCATCCAGTACTAAACCCCAACAAACCGGGTAAAGTTCGCCGTGTTTGCAACGCTGCAGCAAAATACAAGGACGTATGCCTAAATGACAAGCTGTTAGCCGGACCCGATCTACTACACGGGTTGATCGGAACAATATTCAGATTTCGAGAAGGACCAATTGCCCTAACCGCAGATATTGAATCAATGTTTCTGCAAGTGCAAGTTCCTGAACGGGATAAAAGCTGCTTGAGATTCCTGTGGCGACCAACAATGAACGAACCTGTGCAAATTTACGAGTATCAGCGTCATGTTTTCGGAGCAAAGAGTTCACCAACATGTGCCAACTACGCTCTGAAGCGAGTAGCCATCGATAACGAGGACGAGTTCCCAATTGCAGCAAAAACAATCCAAAACAACTTCTACATGGACGATCTCATCAAGTCAGTCGAAACACCTGAAGAAGCAATCAAGGTTTTCAAACAACTGCAACCTCTTCTCTCAAAACATGGATTTGAACTGAAGAAGTGAATCACCAACAGCAACGTGGTAACCAACACAATCCCAGAGGACTTAAGATCAATCAGCAAAACAAAGCAGGTTGAAGTAGAACCCAGCCAGGAAGGGTCATCAGTGCTTGGGCTTCAGTGGACGATTACCGATGATAGTCTACAGGTTTGTAGAGGTACAAGCAAAGAAGTTGAGACCCCAATCACCCAAAGGAAGATCTTATCTCTAGTTTCTTCAGTGTTTGATCCTCTTGGACTGTTTGCACCATTCAGTGTCCATATGAGACGACTCCTGAAGAGCATCTGGACCAAAAATGGACAACATTGGGACTACTCAGTAGAACCTAACGAAGAAGAAGAGTTTCTGAAGTGGAAGGCACAGCTTCCAGAAGTAGCAGAAACCAGCATTGATAGAAGATACTTCAGCACAGCCAAGGACAAATGGGAACTTCATGTGTTTGCCGACGCATCTGAAGATACAATGTGCGCAGTGGCATACCTACGTTCAAAGCCCAAAGAATACCCAGCAGACTTAGCATTTGTAATCGGAAAGTGCAGAGTTGCACCAATGCGACACCTTTCCATACCACGCTTGGAACTACAAGCAGCAGTGATGGCGGTGAGACTTAAAGAGCAGATAGTGAAGGAACACGAATCGAAGATTCACAGTTCTAACTTTTGGACAGACTCCACTACTGTTCTGCAATGGATTCACAGCTCCCATCGTAAGCAACAGGTGTTTGTTGCAAACAGAGTAGCTGAGATTTTGGATACAACTAATATTTCACAGTGGAATTATGTGAGTGGTATTAACAATCCAGCTGACATCGGGACACGAGCGATCAATGTTGACGAACTTAAGAGAAGTGAATGGCTCACTGGGCCGGCCTGGTTGAAGCAGCGAGAGAACGAATAGCCTGAACAAGTGGCTTTAACATTTGCTTCAGACGAACAAAACGACCAAATGGTCTTCTCAGCAAAGGTTGAAGAGAAGAAGCCGATGATTCAGTGGGAACGATTCAGCAATTACAATCGACTAGTAAATACAATGGCATACATACAGCGGGTATTCAAAAAACACAAACCGGCAACAAAAACACTAAGTGTTGAAGAAAGAGAGGATCCACAAGCAGGCATCTTCAGACTACTGTAGCAAGAACAGTTTACTGAAGAGATGAAATCTCTCAAGGCTGAAAGGGAAATTCCAAAAAACAGCAAAATCCTCCAGTTTTCACCATTCATAGACCAGCAAGGACTTATTCGTGCCCAAGGCAGAATAGGTAAAAGTCAATTGACCTTCGAAACGAAGCATCCAATACTCTTACATTGGAAGCATCATGTAGTTGAATTATTCTTGCAAAATGAACATAAGAATAATCACCACGAAGGTACTGAACATGTCAGAAACATAGTCCAGCAAAAATTCTGGATCCTAGGCATACGAAATGCTTTGAGATCAATCAAAAACAAATGCATTAGATGTCGAAAAGGAAGAGCCCAAACAAAGGCACCGGTAATGGCAGATCTACCTGAAGAACGATTAGTCGCATCAACAGTGTTCTCGAATGTGGGCGTAGACTATTTCGGACCATTCACAGTAAAGATTGGTCGAAGAAACGAAAAGCGTTGGTGCTGTCTATTCACATGCCTTACTGTACGAGCGGTACATATAGAGATTGTACCAAGACTAGACACTGATAGTTGTCTGAACGCAATTATGCGATTCATTGCACGAAGAGGCAAACCGGTCAAAATGAATAGCGATAACGGGACAAACTTCGTTGGAGCTAAAAATGAACTGGCAGAGTGTATAGCAGCCTGGAACAAGGTGCGAATTGAAGAACATCTGATTCAACAAGGTATCAGATGGAAGTTCAACCCACCTGCATCACCACACTTTGGAGGAGTGTGGGAAAGACTGGTTAGGAGTTGCAAGAAGGCAATGTACGCAGTGCTGGGCAACCGATCAGTCACGGAGGACGTTCTGTCAACCACGATGTGTCTTGTTGAGCAGACGTTGAACTCTAGACCGCTGACACAGGTCAGTTCTGATGCTACCGATTTAGAAGCTATTACTCCGAACCATTTCCTACTTGGCAACAAGAACCTTTGTTTACCGTATCTATCAGGTGCAGAGCAATTTGTTGATCATAGAAAGCTCTTCCGACAAACACAAGCTAACGCAGACCTCATCTGGGACAGATTCCGTAAGGAATACTTGCCAACGTTGAATAGTCGAAAGAAATGGCAGACCACAACGGACAGAAGTCTTAAGCAGGGTGATCTTGTGTGGTTAGTGGAAGACAGTGACAAACGTGGATATTACAATCTGGGTCGAATAACCGAAACATTTTAAGGTTCCGACGGAGTGATTCGATCAGCGAAAATCCGAACAAAAGATGGATTCTACAAGAGGCCCATAGTGAAGCTCGCTCCAGTACTTCCAACTGACTATGATGTTTTCACGAAGGAAAACAGGGCCGGCGATGTTGGAGCTGAGCTTAAGGAATGACAAGCTTGCATAGGCGGGGAAAATAGAAACAAAACACTTTCTGTTGTCTTAGTCATTTAATAGTTATAGTTATAGTTCTAGTTCTAGTTACAGTGTGTCACGTGAGAAAAAAGAGAAAAAGGGGAAATAACAAAAAGCAACACACAGAACTCAACGTAGTAGCCGCAGAAAACGGCTGAAAGTATAACTCAGCAAAATATTGCAAAAACAAATTGTCTTGAGCAGTAAATAACGTGTTACTGTGTCTTGAACTAGAAATATTCCTGAGCAGTAAATTGCTACTGTGTCTTGTATGCAAAATATTATTCTTGAGCAGTAAATTCTGTTACTGTGTCTTGCATCAACGAATTATTGGAGCTGAAATTCAACTGTTACAACCCCAACTTCTGGTATTCTCAACTTGTGAGTACAAAAAGCAAAAGCCAACTTAAGTTTAAATTTAAATATTTTTGCACAAACAGATCTTAGACATATATCTTTGTCTTTGATTTGTTTTTTTCTATCGGATTGAACTGGTATACATAAAGAGATCCCGTATTGTGTGATCTGTAGCAATCCAGTTCAAATTGATAGTTGAAAAAACTAAGATTAACCAATAGTTACAAACTGAATTTGTGATGCAACGGTAAGTACAGCAGAACGGATATACAGTTACAAAAGCGAACTGCATAAACGAAGTATCCGGACAGATTTTGTAACCACTCAGAACGAACTGGGCGGTGTAAAACTTTCTTTGTGAAACACAAGGAGAGCAGCCGTTACATCCATTATCAGTTGAATTCATGAACGGTGTGTGACTTTTATTGAGAAGATCTTTTATTGGAGCCTTGCAACATACGGCACTTTTGTTCTTTGCCGAAAGTATTATCCTCAAGGATTCGGAACAGCTTTTGACCGATTGGCCGAGTCGTTGTCTGTTGTAATCAGTCGCCTATTCAGCTGCGATGCCAATTAGACCTGTCCTTAATTAGTTTTTGCTTCATGCATCTGTCGCGTTCTTGCGTGCAGTTGTTTCATTTTACCTCGTCCAATGAGATAAGCGAATTCCTAACTCAAGTTGAGCTAATTCAAAAAAGTTGAATACAATTTGCAATTTCAAGCTCCACTTATAGGTGAGAATTTTTAAAGGTCACATGATTGAACAGTATTTGACCATAACAAAACTGATCATTCTGACCAGCTAACACTGTGCCTAAGTTGCGACATCTAAACCCGGTCCCTCCCCTGTTGTTCGCGAACCGACGGTAGTGAGTATGTTAGAAAATGCCGTGTGAGCATTAAGGCTAATTAAAGTTTCTCACCGACATTATCATGCTGAACAACTTGGCGGATCAAGGCCTTGCTCTTTTCTTTTTTGTTCTCTATCTGTCTAAGCACTCTATTTTAATCGTTCAAATGTGTTAGCGAAAAAAAACTGTCTACATTTGAATGACAGCCTCTTCTTAAGGCACTGAGAACTTTCGAAATTATCGAGAAAGGCGAATCGGTTCGAGATACTAAGCCCGATATTTTGAACTGACTTCTGCCGACTCACGTAACCTCTTGCAATTTCCACGTTTTATAATGTCAAAAGCTAATTAAAGTATAACATTCTGGCTAAATGCATATAGCAAAAACTTCTGGCACAGTTGACTTTCGGCATTTTATAACGCGCACATGTGTGTTTCAACCTCTTTTTCTACTGTTCTCTGGTGCGATATTGTTGACCAGGTAATGTACGAGGCTATGCACAGTGAAACTGTTTTTGTTAGTGACGGTAGAAATTTTTTTAATGACGGGGTTAAATGTCTATAACATAGCTGCTTATTTATCTACCTTGTCAGCAGTTTGTCGAAAGAGAAAAATGATTTGCGCGTTGTTCAGAGGAGAGGTTCTCTTTTTGAAAAGACTAGCTTTCACGAAAGTGCGGCCCGTTGGGCTGGCAGGTAAAAGCGCTGCTGATGCAATTTTTCCGTCTCCCCGAAAAGAGCTTGACTCGAAGACTGCATGCATTTGTTTCGCCTCTACCCCGTCCCACCCCCGACGTTTTGGGCAACTTTTACGCCACACAAAACGAATGTGCTGTTTTCTCATAATTTGTTTGTGGAGGGGGGCATTTATAACCACTGGAGTGGTGGGGGCAGACGGCAGAATAGATCCGACTGCTTTAAAACGGCTGCCGCTGCTAATTTTTGGAGTCATTACTGCAGGTAACGTGCATCTATGTGATTTCAATGAGTATGAATCATATCTCGGTGCTCACTTTTTACCCTTACAGCGTATAGGTCATTTCTTTAGAAGAGATGTAAGAGTGAGGGGTAATGGAGAAAATACCCCAAACTCCTACATCTTTTTACAACTTTGACAGAGCAAAAAGATGTAAAAATGGTGGTTGATTTTTTACGCCCTCAAACTTACATCATTTACACCCCTGACAGACCAAACAAATCAGAGTGGTGCGATAATTTGTCTTTTACCCCCACTCTTATATCATTTTATCCCCCCTGGCAGCCCAATTTAGCCAAAAAATGAAGGAGCTTTGAGCAGTTTTTTCGTGTAAAAAAACCTCCCATTGCAGCCCCACTCTGACACACATTTACCCCCAGCAGCCATTCGTACACCATTTTACACTTGGTAGCCCAATTCCTACACCTGTTCACCCCATTTGAACAACTTATATCTCCCTCTCACGCCAATATACCCCCTTTGGCAGCCCAATGCTTACATCGTTTTACCCCCTCTCAACTTATCACCCTCTTTTCTTTTTTACACTCTTTTAGCCTCTTGGCAGTTCATCTTTTACATCATTTTAGCACCTCTGATTAATTGACCCGCTAACTCTTAAAACATTTTATCCCCCTTGACAGCCCAAATCTTAAACCACTTTACCTGCTCGGAATTAATTTCCCCCTCACTAATACCCCGTGATACCCCCCTCCACTTGAGAGTTCAGTTCATATCTCTTTTTCATCCCTGAACGAATTACCCCCTCACTATTATACCCTTTTAAGCCTCCATGGGCAAATTACTCACCATCCATTGCAGCCCACCCGTACATCGCAACTTGGGGGTAATTGATCAAACGTCCTCCCATTGAAGCCCACGCTTAATTCGCAATTTTTGCGGGGGATTAGATCCTGGAAATTCCTCCTATTGCCGCACATTGCAGCCTTCTCTTTTATCAAAATTTTTGCCAGGGGTAATTCCTCAAAAGTCTTCCCTTGCAGCCCATTGCAGCCCCACTCTTAGGCCGTTTTGCCCTTCTAGGCCACATAAACTCCCAGAATTACATCAATTTAATTCCCATAGACAAATTAAGCCCCCCCCCAACATTTTACAAAAAAATTGGACGACTTGAGGCAGGACAATCGAACATATATAGACAATCGAACATATATAGACAATCGTAT
>NW_027450523.1:15000-27076 GCF_964194025.1 Convolutriloba macropyga | reverse complement strand
ATATATATATATATATATATATTATATATATATATATATATATATATATATATATATATATATATATAGATTATTAACTAATATACATCACGTGATCATAACTTCACGTAATCATATATATATTTATAAATAGTTTATAATTACTATTCGGATTTCGTTTACTATTATGATAAATTAAATTTCATTAGTAAAATTTTTAAGATGAGTTTTGTTTCTTCTGAATTATTATAATGATAGCTGCAAAGCTTTACGCTGAGCGGAGCTATATTGCGCTGCTCTTGGTTTTTACTACTCGAAGAGGAGTATTGAGATTCTGTATTTTGTTAGCTGAAGTGCTGACTGGAAATTTGACTTTTGTTTGCGAACTTTGACTTCTGTTTTAGAACATTGATCCCCGTTTTCCAACAATTGACTTTAAAAGTAGCTTTTAGTTTGTAACTTAAAGGAAATAAGAACTGATAGTAATCAATGTGAAAAGTCATTTCGAGAATTTTGATCCCAGAGGTTATCTAATCTACCCCAACGCCTAACTAAACTACCCCTCACGTCAACTACCCCACCCCACCGTATCTCACTGTATCGTTTTTAAATAACAGCGTCAGCAATTCCAGGCGGCTATTATTGCGGTCTTATTTTTTAACTTGGTCTAACAGATTTTCTTTCGTTTTACCCTCGAAGATTTCCTGCTGCTAAAACAGCCTTGTGTGTAAAATAAGAGCGCATAAAAGCCTGATAGGCTAATGCTCCTTGCATCCGGTTCCTACGCCCGGGGTCGGAGGTTCGATACTCTGTTGGGTTTTTGTTCAGTTGGCCTTTTGATGTTGATACTTTTTATTCAAATATTTCTGTCTTTATCCTTAGTTGCTTTGGTGAAAATCACACTATCCTTGTTTAAATCTACTTTTGTCACCAGATTGAGGGCATTAGTTCTTGTTTAGGTCTCTGAGAAATCAAGGCTTCCGGCGCGCTTGAACAGAGGATTGGGTCCCAATAGCAAAAAAGTACAGGAGGACGCTATGAAAATTGTGAAAGAGCAGTTGAAAAACAAATTTTTTCTAATAATATTTGAGGACCTTAGCTGTAGTGTCGTAAGTGCAAAGAGCAATTCAATCTGCATGGAGATGAGGGAACGTTTGCTAATAAAAGTAAGAACCCTCTTCTATTTTTCCTTTTTAGTAATATTCAAAATGCAGGAAAAAAACTTTTGAAAAAGATTTTTTCAGCAAGGTGACGCATTGAATGTTCGCTGGGTGCGAAAAAATGCTAGGACAAAGTCCTATATTTGGACTACGGAGGTTTTGACAGTCGGGCACGAAGAATTTTGCGAGAAATGGGCTCGAACTTCTTGCGTTGAAACAACAGATGCCGATGGAAACGTTACAAGTGAACCTCTTATTCCATCCCGCGATCCCGACTTAACGCAATACGAGGACGTCAGTCAAATTTTGATAAACCAACAATGTGTCATCACAAGGAGCAAAACGCAAACTAATCATGGGTTCATCATCCGAAATCACTACCGGAGAGAGAACTGAGAAATTAGACCAAACACTTGTGGAAGACAATGAAGCTGACTCACAACCGGATGATATTCCTGTTCTGAATCCAGAGGAAGTTTCTAAAACTTTATCTCAAATACAGGATGAAAATGTTGAGCCGGCTGGACCCAACTGTAGCGCAATTAATGGAGATCAGGTATAGCAATTACAAATTCTCAGCTCTAAAATTTCTGAAAAACTTTCCGTTGAAAGAAACTAGTTGCTTCAAAAACTCTTAGATGAAGTTTGCCAAATCTTTTCTTAGAAAGTTTTCCTCTTTGTAGAACGTTGCAATGGAGAATGTTGCGGCCTGTGATGTCAACGGAAAAA
Organism: Convolutriloba macropyga; assembly: GCF_964194025.1. Classification (NCBI taxonomy): domain Eukaryota; kingdom Metazoa; phylum Xenacoelomorpha; order Acoela; family Convolutidae; genus Convolutriloba; species Convolutriloba macropyga. Next base: position 25,208 of record NW_027450523.1, on the reverse strand, counting down.
GGTATTTTTCCTCAACACCAGGAGTTAACAAAAAAGTCAAGCGATCCAAGGCAATCAATCCAGATGAAATTGATGCTTCAAAGAGCCGAAAAATTGACCGAGAGGCTATTGATGCGATGAAGAGTGCAGCAGACAAAATAATGGAAGCAGCTGTTATGATTACGAACTGCATGACTGAATTGCGTCCCGAGCTGAAAGCCCTTTCCAACAGAAATTACAGGGCAATTCAAATGTCTACGAATGCTGTTAAACTACTAGTGAGTGGCGCTTCAAATTCTTCATGAAACTCCTTTCACGGAACTAATGATACACTTATTAGAAACGAATGGTATAAAACATCATGAGAAATGTCTTGTTTCTTTTTTGTACCTCTTAATGCTTTTACCTCTCGAAATGTCGTTTCTTTTTTGTCTTGTTTGTTTTTTGTCCATCATGAGAAATGTCTTGAGTTTTTGTACCTCTCTTTTTAGACAACTGAGATTTCCAAACTAGGAGTACTTCTTCCCGCACCTAAGAGATTTACCGAAGGAGCTGAACCTCGGCTTCTCATAACAAAAGGGCCTGGAATGGGGAGTGACCTGGCTTTGATTGAAGGAGCTACACCACAACTTATTGGGCGCAACGCGTGCCGAAAGCTTTGGACTAATGATGAGCTGAAGCAGCACATGCTCTCACCAAAGATCAAACAAAAACCAGGAGTTGTAGCACGGACAGACTTCTCGCCAACCAGAAAAGAACTGCTGAAAGGTTTTGTTGATTGTTTCCTAAAGCATATTAAAGTGCCTTCATTTACTGTGCCAAAATAAGTATTCAAAGTGTACTGATCTCGGTCGATTCTGGCAATCTTTTAAGTATAATTTTTAAGTTCCTGTTTAAGTTTAGTTTTCGTGCGCCTGACAGATACTTTGTACTTTTCTGAAGTAAAGCACTGGACTGAAAATTTTTAAAATTGTTTAGACCTCTTCCGTTTAAAGTATGATGACAAGTGGCTGCATACATACGAACTTGCCAAGGCAAGTCTGAACAATCGTGGAAACGAGATACGATCCAATGAGCGTAGAAGTAACGATCTGAGAGAAGGCTTCCTGGCCAACAGAGATGAATTAGCTGAAAGTCAAGACCAACAAGAAAACTTTACGGCAGATGAGTAGAAGTAATATCGGGGCATAACAGAGCCAACAAAACTGTTCTAATCAGTAAACAATTGAAAACTTGGATATTTTAACCCATTTTTGCGGGTTTTTAATCTCGCTCAACGCTTTGTCTTTTGTTGCTAGTTTCATGCAATCTTGTTGTATGATTAAAGATCGTTCAATTAAGAATACTTGTTTGCAGGCAGTTTTTTGTCATCAGATTTGAGATTCTTTTTCGTTTTAGAATTTTCTTTAAAAAAATTAATATTCTATATAAAATTTTTTTGTATTTTTTCAGACAGTATGGTACCAAAAAATACTGACTGGTCTATACTTGCCCAATGCGACTTTTTTGCAGTTGAACGTTTTGTTCAGTCGGTTGACAGACCAGCAATGAGAACTATCGAACCAATTAATGAGGGTGTTTTTGAGAGAAAACTTAGGACAGACAGTCATTGGAGGGAAGTGTTTGACGTTATTAGCCGTGCATATGCCAATTTGAAACCCGATTTTAAAATTCAGTTCGACAATTTCGGAGGCTATTGCTTGGTTTACAAAGGAAAAAATACAGTTTTTCCACCGTTCGTTTTCAAGCGCAACCCTATAGGATTTGTATTATCAGTAAGGCGAGGAAATTTCACTAATCTTTCGGTAATGTCATCCGAACGAACAGGTGAGCAACTCATTCTTCTTGGGCCTGTACGATTCATAAACTCAGATTGTAACCCAAATTGTGAGTACGATTTTTCGAGTGACTCAGGGATTGTCCAGCTTCGAGCAATAGGTAAAATCAAACCAGGGGACGAGTTGTTTGTTAAATACGGACCAGAGTTTTTTGATTTTAACGCATGCTTATGTCGTACATGTTGTATTAGGAAAAATGAAACGCAGTTTTTTGATGAAGCCTTTGATATTCTGTTGGTTGACGTGATCAGCAATGTTATAGATGAAATTTTGACAGAAGTTGAAAGCGAGAGTCTTATTGTATGTAGTCCAATCTTGCCACCTAAGAAAAAACTGCGGGGTCGAAAATTGATAAAGTGAACGAACTCACTAGCAGTCCTCAGAGTGATGACGGTTCTCCTTTTCGTTCTAATGTTTATAATGCATTTAAAGCCAGAAAACTTCATTTTTCCCCAGTTATAACAGAGTCCGATAATTCCGAATCTGGCGAAGCATCTGATAGTTCCGAATCTGGTAAAGAACCAAATTGTGAACACTTCATGCTCAGATTTTTCTCAATTAAATGAAGAAATTGAGGAATGTGGAGGTAATGACGAGCCCGGCAATTCTCCTAGCAATGAGAGAGAAGATTCGTTGGCAGAAGAAAACTCTGAGATTCTCAGTATATCAGATAAAACACCGCCTTCTGTAACAGGAGAAAACTTTGATGAGAGTGCTTGCATGCTCTATGAAGGTAGTTGTGTTTCACTAACTGATGCAACGATTTTAACAGATTTGTTTTGTTCGCACTTCAAACTTTCAGATGAGTGTTCGTCGAAATTGCATTCTTTGATAAAAGTTCTTCTTCCATCCGGTAATAGTTTTCCGACTGGATATTCATATATCAGAAAGATGAAAAAATGTTTTGACGAAAATGTGAGAGTAGTCCACAAATCAACTGAAAAAACGTTATTAGTTGTGAAAATTAGTTTTCAATTGCAAGATATTTTGCAGCGAAATTTGGAAAACTTTTGGAAACATTCATTGTTCAGAAAGGAAAATCCCGACAAAGATTTGCCAGTTTTCTCCTCCCCCAAATGTGAATCAATCAAACTCGATGTCAGTGAACTAAATTTGGTTTTCGGACGGCGTGAGTATTAAAAAATCAACACAACGAAAACAGCTTTGGCCAGTTTGGGTGCAAATAGCCGACCTGCCGCCAAAACAGAGGATGTCTCGACAAAATATACTTTTATTATCTTTGTTTCTGGGTCCTAAAAATCCAGACTGGCATGAATTGGTTCCCTATATTAAAAACGAACTTTCTTGCGCTGTCAAAATTTGTCACAATGGAAAATTAATAAGCGTTAAATTTAAAATTAGACTTCTTGTGGCTGATCTGTGTGCGAAAGGTCACATGCTCAACATGTTTAAATTTAACGGTCACTATGGATGTCACTACTGTACGGCACCAGGCAAAACAATTGGCAAAACGCATTCATATTATCCATTTCAGGAAACGGGACAAATACGTGAAGCGAGCGTGAACGATGTTTTTATAAATTATGCAGAGTGTCTACCTGTCAATCGGATTGTAAACGTTGTGGGAGTGAAGGGAAGAAGTGCTTTCGCTGGAATAATTGATAACTTACCTTTGACGGCTCCCACTGATTATATGCATTGTGTTCTTCTAGGTGTTTTCCCCGAAGTCCTAAAGCTTTGTTATAGATCGTTGTCGACCGAGGATAAAGAGAATATAAATGTTGCTCTTTCTAGTTTGTCCTGTCCTCGCGAAATGATAGCATATTCCAGAAAAATACGATCTTTAGCAGAGATGTCACAGTTTAAAGCCAACGAATATTTCAATTGGCTTTTCTATATTAGCACGATCGTTTTTCTGAATCGAATTAATAGTATTTTATATTCACATCTCCTTAACTTAGTTTTTGGGACAAGACTTTTGCTGGAATCAAGTGCGGACGAAAATGTCACTGCCGCTGATATTTTTTTAAACAATTTTTGCGAAGAGATTGTCTCCATTCATGACGGGAACAGAAAGGCTGAAACTATTAATGTACATAGTCTGAGACACTTAGTAGACCAGGTCAAACGGTATGGTCCACTTTTCTGTTTTTCTGCTATGAGTTTTGAGGGAGCTAATAGAACTCTAAGTGAACTATTCACAGGAGCGCATTCTGAATGTGAAATCATTTGCCGGCGAGTACTTCTGCGACACAATTTGGGTGCTGCTGAGATAACAGATGTCAAACTACGCAATCTCTTTTGCCAACTTAGCACAAACATCATTGCAAAAGAAAGCAATTTCTCGGAAGAATTCGTCGAAACTAAAGCTTTAGCGTTTGGTCGATCAGTCTACCTAGGTGCAGAATTCTTCAACCGCCAAAATGTCGCCAATGTTTATTTCGATTCCCGTTCCTACAGCCGTTCGAAACATGGAAATTGCTTTGTATCTTTTAGGGCAGAAGGTGAAGAGAACTTTGGAGTCATTAAGTACTTTATCAAAGTTTCCGGCCCACCATATTTTGGTAAAACTCAAGCTATTGTAACACTTTACAAAATCCTTGATAATGTGGGACCCGTGATTGGATTCTTCTATCGGGTCGAGCCAACGTTAATTGAAAGTTTGGTTGCCGTCGACTCACTCCAAAAGGTTTTTTGCTTGGATGATTACTCTGGAGGCGACCAAAAACCTCGCAGTTGCAAGTATATTATAAAACTTTGTTCAACCTTTGAGCACTCTTAGTAACTCTATATTTTTTGTTTGTTAAGCTTCAGCAAAAAGAACCTGGAGACTTGTACTGAAGTTGTTTCAATTAAATGTTGTATTTTTTTGTTAGAAATAAAACTCATTCTTGAGTGAAGATTTTTTTTACATCTCAAGCTGACATCTAAAACGCAACAATAATTTTCTATCACGCAAAAGCCTTTTCATTCATTTGAGCAAAGCATCAAGCTGCTGAGCTTGTTTTGCAGTTCATATAAATTTTTTTATGTATCTTCTAATACGCATCAAGCTGCTGAGCTTGTTATGCAATGTATTCATGAGCCTTGTGTGTTATGGGTTTATTCCCCTCAAAGTGCTGGATTATAGTGCTTAATAAAATCGAAGTTCCTCGCTGTAGAAATTGAATCATCACTGTAAAATACTGATCCTTTTTTAAATCTTCGCAATCTGATTTTTCAAATTTTTGGGTCCAATTTATTAAAGCATCAGCCTGTTAGGCTGAAGAAAACTAATTAATAATGTTTTGTTTTGAGCTGGATTTTTGCAACGCATCGGGCTGCTGAGCTTGGTATGCAGGTTTTTTACTAAGTATTTCCCATGTTTTGGTGGTTTCAAAAATGCATCAAGCTACTGAGCTTGTTATGTAATTTTTTTATATCTCTGTGCGCTAAGGTGGTTTACAAAACGCATCAAGTTACTGAATTACTGCGTGACGAAAAAAAAACCCAGCGGGTAAAAGTTTTTCATCGCATCAAGTTACTGAACTTGTTTTGCGTTTTTTTTTTGTTTTCAGGCAGAAGCCTTTTCTTTCATTTGAGCAAAGCATCAAGCTGATGAGCTTCTTTTGCAGTTCATATAAATTTTTTTATGTATCTTCTAATACGCATCAAGCTGCTGAGCTTGTTATGCAATGTATTCATGAGCCTTGTGTGTTAGGGGTTGATTCCCCTCAAAGTGCTGGATTATAGTGCTTAATAAAATCGAAGTTCCTCGCTGTAGAAATTAAATCATCACTGTAAAATACTGATCCTTTTTTAAATTTTCGCAATCTGATTTTTCAAATTTTTGGGTCCAATTTATTAAAGCATCAGCCTGTTAGGCTGAAGAAAACTAATTAATAATGTTTTGTTTTGAGCTGGATTTTTGCAACGCATCGGGCTGCTGAGCTTGGTATGCATGTTTTTTACTAAGTATTTCCCATGTTTTGGTGGTTTCAAAAATGCATCAAGCTACTGAGCTTGTTATGCAATTTTTTTATATCTCTCTGTGCGCTAAGGTGGTTTACAAAACGCATCAAGTTACTGAATTACTGCGTGACGAAAAAAAAAGACCCAGCGGGTAAAAGTTTTTCATCGCATCAAGTTACTGAACTTGTTTTGCGTTTTTTTTTTGTTTTCAGGCAGAAGCCTTTTCTTTCATTTGAGCAAAGCATCAAGCTGCTGAGCTTGTTTTGCAGTTCATATAAAATTTTTTATGTATCTTCTAATACGCATCAAGCTGCTGAGCTTGTTATGCAATGTATTCATGAGCCTTGTGTGTTATGGGTTGATTCCCCTCAAAGTGCTGGATTATAGTGCTTAATAGAATCGAAGTTCCTTGCTGTAGAAATTAAATCATCACTGTAAAAAACTGATCCTTTTTTAAATTTTCGCAATCTGATTTTTCAAATTTTTAGGTCCAATTTATTAAAGCATCAGCCTGTTAGGCTGAAGAAAACTAATTAATAATTTTTGTTTTGAGCTGGATTTTTGCAACGCATCGGGCTGCTGAGCTTGGTATGCATGTTTTTCACTAAGTATTTCCCATGTTTTGGTGGTTTCAAAAATGCATCAAGCTACTGAGCTTGTTATGCAATTTTTTTTATATCTCTCTGTGCGCTAAGGTGGTTTACAAAACGCATCAAGTTACTGAATTACTGCGTGACGAAAAAAAAGACCCAGCGGGTAAAAGTTTTTCATCGCATCAAGTTACTGAACTTGTTTTGCGTTTTTTTTTGTTTTCAGGCAGAAGCCTTTTCTTTCATTTGAGCAAAGCATCAAGCTGCTGAGCTTGTTTTGCAGTTCATATAAATTTTTTTATGTATCTTCTAATACGCATCAAGCTGCTGAGCTTGTTATGCAATGTATTCATGAGCCTTGTGTGTTATGGGTTGATTCCCCTCAAAGTGCTGGATTATAGTGCTTAATAGAATCGAAGTTCCTTGCTGTAGAATTTAAATCATCACTGTAAAATACTGGTCCTTTTTAAATTTTCGCAATCTGATTTTTCAAATTTTTGGGTCCAATTTATTAAAGCATCAGCCTGTTAGGCTGAAGAAAACTAATTAATAATGTTTTGTTTTGAGCTGGATTTTTGCAACGCATCGGGCTGCTGAGCTTGGTATGCAGGTTTTTTACTAAGTATTTCCCATGTTTTGGTGGTTTCAAAAATGCATCAAGCTACTGAGCTTGTTATGTAATTTTTTTATATCTCTGTGCGCTAAGGTGGTTTACAAAACGCATCAAGTTACTGAATTACTGCGTGACGAAAAAAAAACCCAGCGGGTAAAAGTTTTTCATCGCATCAAGTTACTGAACTTGTTTTGCGTTTTTTTTTTGTTTTCAGGCAGAAGCCTTTTCTTTCATTTGAGCAAAGCATCAAGCTGATGAGCTTCTTTTGCAGTTCATATAAATTTTTTTATGTATCTTCTAATACGCATCAAGCTGCTGAGCTTGTTATGCAATGTATTCATGAGCCTTGTGTGTTAGGGGTTGATTCCCCTCAAAGTGCTGGATTATAGTGCTTAATAAAATCGAAGTTCCTCGCTGTAGAAATTAAATCATCACTGTAAAATACTGATCCTTTTTTAAATTTTCGCAATCTGATTTTTCAAATTTTTGGGTCCAATTTATTAAAGCATCAGCCTGTTAGGCTGAAGAAAACTAATTAATAATGTTTTGTTTTGAGCTGGATTTTTGCAACGCATCGGGCTGCTGAGCTTGGTATGCATGTTTTTTACTAAGTATTTCCCATGTTTTGGTGGTTTCAAAAATGCATCAAGCTACTGAGCTTGTTATGCAATTTTTTTATATCTCTCTGTGCGCTAAGGTGGTTTACAAAACGCATCAAGTTACTGAATTACTGCGTGACGAAAAAAAAAGACCCAGCGGGTAAAAGTTTTTCATCGCATCAAGTTACTGAACTTGTTTTGCGTTTTTTTTTTGTTTTCAGGCAGAAGCCTTTTCTTTCATTTGAGCAAAGCATCAAGCTGCTGAGCTTGTTTTGCAGTTCATATAAAATTTTTTATGTATCTTCTAATACGCATCAAGCTGCTGAGCTTGTTATGCAATGTATTCATGAGCCTTGTGTGTTATGGGTTGATTCCCCTCAAAGTGCTGGATTATAGTGCTTAATAGAATCGAAGTTCCTTGCTGTAGAAATTAAATCATCACTGTAAAAAACTGATCCTTTTTTAAATTTTCGCAATCTGATTTTTCAAATTTTTAGGTCCAATTTATTAAAGCATCAGCCTGTTAGGCTGAAGAAAACTAATTAATAATTTTTGTTTTGAGCTGGATTTTTGCAACGCATCGGGCTGCTGAGCTTGGTATGCATGTTTTTCACTAAGTATTTCCCATGTTTTGGTGGTTTCAAAAATGCATCAAGCTACTGAGCTTGTTATGCAATTTTTTTTATATCTCTCTGTGCGCTAAGGTGGTTTACAAAACGCATCAAGTTACTGAATTACTGCGTGACGAAAAAAAAGACCCAGCGGGTAAAAGTTTTTCATCGCATCAAGTTACTGAACTTGTTTTGCGTTTTTTTTTGTTTTCAGGCAGAAGCCTTTTCTTTCATTTGAGCAAAGCATCAAGCTGCTGAGCTTGTTTTGCAGTTCATATAAATTTTTTTATGTATCTTCTAATACGCATCAAGCTGCTGAGCTTGTTATGCAATGTATTCATGAGCCTTGTGTGTTATGGGTTGATTCCCCTCAAAGTGCTGGATTATAGTGCTTAATAGAATCGAAGTTCCTTGCTGTAGAATTTAAATCATCACTGTAAAATACTGGTCCTTTTTAAATTTTCGCAATCTGATTTTTCAAATTTTTAGGTCCAATTTATTAAAGCATCAGCCTGTTAGGCTGAAGAAAACTAATTAATAATGTTTTGTTTTGAGCTGGATTTTTGCAACGCATCGGGCTGCTGAGCTTGGTATGCATGTTTTTTACTAAGTATTTCCCATGTTTTGGTGGTTTCAAAAATGCATCAAGCTACTGAGCTTGTTATGCAATTTTTTTATATCTCTCTGTGCGCTAAGGTGGTTTACAAAACGCATCAAGTTACTGAATTACTGCGTGACGAAAAAAAGACCCAGCGGGTAACAGTTTTTCATCGCATCAAGTTACTGAACTTGTTTTGCGTTTTTTTTTGTTTTCAGGCAGAAGCCTTTTCATTCATTTGAGCAAAGCATCAAGCTGCTGAGCTTGTTTTGCAGTTCATATAAATTTTTTTATGTATCTTCTAATACGCATCAAGCTGCTGAGCTTGTTATGCAATGTATTCATGAGCCTTGTGTGTTATGGGTTGATTCCCCTCAAAGTGCTGGATTATAGTGCTTAATAAAATCAAAGTTCCTCGCTGTAGAAATTAAATCATCACTGTAAAATACTGATCCTTTTTTAAATTTTCGCAATCTGATTCTTCAAATTCTTGGGTCCAATTTATTAAAGCATCAGCCTGTTAGGCTGAAGAAAACTAATTAATAATGTTTTGTTTTGAGCTGGATTTTTGCAACGCATCGGGCTGCTGAGCGTGGTATGCATGTTTTTTTACTAAGTATTTCCCATGTTTTGGTGGTTTCAAAGATGCATCAAGCTACTGAGCTTGTTATGCAATTTTTTTATCTCTCTGTGCGCTAAGGTGGTTTACAAAACGCATCAAGTTACTGAATTACTGCGTGACGAAAAAAAGACCCAGCGGGTAACAGTTTTTCATCGCATCAAGTTACTGAACTTGTTTTGCGTTTTTTTTGTTTTCAGGCAGAAGCCTTTTCATTCATTTGAGCAAAGCATCAAGCTGCTGAGCTTGTTTTGCAGTTCATATAAATTTTTTTATGTATCTTCTAATACGCATCAAGCTGCTGAGCTTGTTATGCAATGTATTCATGAGCCTTGTGTGTTATGGGTTGATTCCCCTCAAAGTGCTGGATTATAGTGCTTAATAAAATCAAAGTTCCTCGCTGTAGAAATTAAATCATCACTGTAAAATACTGATCCTTTTTTAAATTTTCGCAATCTGATTTTTCAAATTTTTGGGTCCAATTTATTAAAGCATCAGCCTGTTAGGCTGAAGAAAACTAATTAATAATGTTTTGTTTTGAGCTGGATTTTTGCAACGCATCGGGCTGCTGAGCTTGGTATGCATGTTTTTTACTAAGTATTTCCCATGTTTTGGTGGTTTCAAAAATGCATCAAGCTACTGAGCTTGTTATGCAATTTTTTTATATCTCTCTGTGCGCTAAGGTGGTTTACAAAACGCATCAAGTTACTGAATTACTGCGTGACGAAAAAAAGACCCAGCGGGTAACAGTTTTTCATCGCATCAAGTTACTGAACTTGTTTTGCGTTTTTTCTTTAGTTTTCAGGCAGAAGCCTTTTCATTCATTTGAGCAAAGCATCAAGCTGCTGA
>NW_027450523.1:0-7500 GCF_964194025.1 Convolutriloba macropyga | reverse complement strand
TTAGCTTAATTCGACTCTGCAACTTTTAGTTCTCTAGCCTTGTTAGTAAATAAATCAAATAAAAAATTTGATAATTTTAAAATTCGCAAAATGTTGCAAAATTTAGAAAAGTTTTCCCATTTCGCAGTGAAAAAAAGTTTAAAACCATTTTTTGTCTCTGGAATTCTGTCAAGTAACCCATCCGCAACACTTAAAAAGTTCAGTTGCCCAGTAATGATCGCTAGACTCAGAAAAGGGCAAAAACATTGAAAACAATTGCATATTTTAACAACCTTGCCAATATTCGAGATAATAATATCTTCAAAACCATTTTAATGTCCCACAAGACTATCTATTACCTCTGTTTCATGACTGAAAAAATTTCACTGGATCATAAAGATCGATTAACTTGAAACGTGAAATTAACTTTCCGAAATTTTAAAATTAAAATTAAAACTTCATCAAAAAATAGCTAAAGCGGGAGTCAATTAAATATTGATAGCTATTCCATTAACTCTAACAACAATGTTACAGCTTATTGTCAAACCTTGGAGGTGGTCCCTAGGACCCCGGTTCCGGATAAAATAAAAAAAATCAGGAAGACTCAAATGACTTGAAAAAATTGCTATGAAAAACTTGCTGAAAATTTTGATATTAAAATCTTGAAAAACAATTCATTACATCTAGCAACTACGCAATAACCTATTATCAAATCCTAGAGGAGGTTATGTGGCTCTTGAGGCTGGAGAAACCTAAAAAAACGACAAAGTTTAAAAATTGCAAGATTTACTAAAAAAATTGCTGAAATTTTTATTTAAAAAAGATGAAAAACTTATCTATGACCCATAAAAATTTTTGTTAAATTCCAGTAACCTATTATTAAAGCCTAAGAAGGCTTTCTGTTAACCTCAAAAACCTGAATAAAGATAGAAGAAAAAATGAAATTGCAAGTTTTGAAAAAAATGCTAAACTTATAACGTTCAATTACATCTAGAAACTATACAGTAACCTACTGCCAAACCCTTGGGGAGGTTCCGCGGCTCTTGAGGCAGGAGAAAACTAAAAAAAACGATAAAACTTGTCAAAAAATTAGAAAAACAGCAAATTCTATCAAAAAACTCCTAAAATTTGTGATATTAAAAAGTTGAAAACTATTACATGGCCAATAAATTTTTTTTTGATATTTTCCAGTAACTTATTATCAAATTCATAAGGAGGTTTGCTGTCCCCTGGGTCTGGACAGATATGAATAATGAATAATAAATGTCAAAAAAATTGAAAAAATATAGCCGTCAGATTGCCGGAATAGCTGCGAAAGAATAGAATTGCGTGCAGTATGATAGAGATGGAAACAAATAGAGATATAAGTTGAAAAAGTTATCAACGCCGCTCAAAAAGACATGTGAAAAAATCAGCGATAAATTGATAAAGCTTGTTAAAATTCATTGCGCAGAAGCCTTTCATTAGGGACCTTTATTACACATATGAGTTCTTTTGACCTTAAATTAATTCCAAATAAACTTAAATTTGAAAGCACAGAAGTCATTTTATTGAGTGAGGTAAGTCACGAATGATAAAAATCTAATTATGGAATTTTTTTGAGAGTGAGATAAAACGTCACGCGCGGAAAAGCCGTTAGTGAGAGGAAAAATCGTTCGAAAAAATTGATTTTCTGCTTTGCTGTATGAACAGATCTAAAACGACAAAAAAGCGTCAGACAACAAAACAAAAAAAACAAGAGGACCGCAATATAGCTCCACAGCAACAGAGGACCGCAACAATTGCAATGATAGTTTTGTCAAAATGATAAAATTCGTATGTTAAAATGTTGAAACCATTCCACTACCACGAGAAACTATGCAGCACCCTATTATCAAACTCTAGAGGAGGTTTCTTGACAACTAGGGCTGATAAAACTCAGAAAATGACAAAAACTAACAGCTTTCAAAAAACTTGAATTGAAAATTAGTATAAATTTGCGTGTTTTTAGCAAGCGATTTTTCGTCAGTAGCTAGCCACGGAAGGGGGGGGGGGTTGACATGGGGGGAGGGGGGGGGTGGGGTGGGAAACAGTGGAGTGGAGGGTGCAACAGCGCGGTGGGGGGGGGGGGGGGTGGGGCAATAGTGGGGGTGTCTTCAACCTCTAAGAAACGCCCTTCACATCATAAGTATAAGTCTCCAAAACAGTTTGAGCTGAAACAGAGCTGAAAGGCTCTAAGATCACTTAATGCCCATTGGGCGTTAACTGTTTATCCCGTTTTGGAGGTCGAAAATTCAAATTGGTCAGACGAAAAATCGGTCAAGCGAAAAATCGCATAAAAAAAGACCGACAGGACTAATAAAATTGCAACAAACTTCGTTTGAGAGCAATTAAAAAGTCGCTCAAGAAGTCACAGAATGTTCTTGAACAACGCGCAAAAAGGGTCAAGCAAAAATTTTGCATAAAAAAACAAACACGTTTACAAGAATTGCTTCATTCCTTTGCACGAAGTTTCAAATGTAAGTGAAGCTGCAGAGGATGTTTGAAGATTAAAGACAGATAATATTAACTGACCTTGGATGTTGGCTTCTCTGTTGATGAATCCCATAGACTGCAACTGTTCCAACTGAAGTCTGAATCTCTCTTCGGGAGGCTGAAACGATAGAAATACAGCTATAATAGATATAAATAGACGTACACGTATATAAAATCTCTTAGTATGATCCTTTTCAAAACATTTCATGCTTTGATTTGTAATCGATGCCGTATTTGGTATCCACTTTTCTAATAACCCCTCCACACCTGATTAGTTCACCATAAATCCGCCCCCAGGAAAATTTACCATTGCACTCATTTAAAACAACTCTTTGCACGCTGCATTAAAAGTTGACCACAATTACAGAACGTTGTTCTCAATTACTACTCTTGCTTACAGTTTGATTTTGGGTTGCCATTGCCTGCGCAAACTGCTGTGCCAGGGTAGCATAAATATCCGGCTGAGTTCCACCCCCTGTTGAAGCGTTGTTAGCTGCAGTGGACTGTTGCGAGGTAGAATCTGTAGATGTTGTGTTGGTAGTCCCCGTTGTTGTTGTCGTTGTTTCAGTCCCGGTTGTAGATGGGGTGGCACCTGCTGGCATGAACCCAGGTAAGCCTCCGGCTGACCCACTGAATAGCTGGGGTGCTCTGGCTGAGAGCCGCTGATACGTTTGTTGCAGCCTGATGATATCTGCCATCGCTTCTGGATCCGACATCAGACTTGTGAATTGTGGACTCTGCATCTGGTAACACAAATTATCAATTTTATTATCACAAGAAACTTCAAATGCTGAGATAGAGCAAAATTTTACTGCAAGTTTACAAGATGAATGGTAATCATTGAAGCTTTTGAACATAAAGTTCATATTCCCAAAAAAACTATGAAAGTTGTGACAATTTGTGTAACTTTAAAGTAAATTTTTTACTTCCTAAGCAGATCAAGACTCTAAAAGTCACACAATTTTAGAAACATACCCGGCAGATTGCCGGAAAATAGCCGCCGTTGATTCCAATAAGCATGATTGGGATTGAAATAACAGATATTGAAAAAAAAAAAGATTTTTGTGCAAAAACATTTTTTTAAGTCCAATTTATTTTGATGACATTTCGTGGTTGAACATACTTCTGTTTTAGAGAGAGGCTACAGGGGCTACTATCAATACCAATAAGGATTAGAGATGGTAACTAAGACTTATAGGAACGACGTTCAATTAGCGGGCATCTAAAATTGGGCTTTATGGGTTTATCCCGTTTCTACTTCTGACTTCAATTTTTTATACTGACTCTGTTCATTTTGAATTGCTTTGCTGAGCAGCTGATGTTCATAATCACTATTCGCAGAATGAGAGAAGAGAGAAACTAGCCTAGAGAAGTCAAAAAGATTTCACGCAAAATGTTGAAAAGGCGGCAAAATGAGGTAAAGCGAAACATTTTTTTATTCGACGAAGTAAAAAAAAAAATAGGAGCGCTATAATAGCCGGCTGAGAAGATGAGGGCGGCTATTAATTATCATGAAGCCTAGACAAGTTGATAGACCGGGATTGGTTTCCAATCCCATTTCCATGACGTCAAGCAAAATTCAGGGAAAAACTTATGTCGGACGAACTGCATAAAAAGCAACAATTTTGTACAAAAAAACACGTTTACAGTAATTGCTTCAAACTTCGTTTGATAGAAACTAAAAACAAAGGCATAACGCCTCTTCGAGTCGTATAAATTCATACACGAAGACAATGTGCTTCCAACTTTTGGATCTTTTCCGTTTGTGCCCCCCAGTTTAGTGGGCGCATATTAATTGCACCCCCCAGACGCACGTGCCATATTTTTGCATAATGTTTCACTATGTAATGGCACGTGCTCTGTAACTGGGGGGCGCATAACATCATGAGGGGAACAAACAGAAAAGATCCCAACTTTTTGAAGAAAAAAAGAAAGAGTCAGAACTTCTCAAGCCAATTAATATAAGAGATCCCAGGGTAAGAATAACTAAGCTCTAAAAAATGGAGGCAGCAATTAAATCTTGAGTTAGTTGGTAAAAACGACGTGCTATATAAAACATGCTAGGTTTCGGGCCGTAACTTAGCGGCCAAGACTAGATATGCTTTCATTGTTTTCTAAATCAGAAATTCAAACAAATCTCCTGAAAAATAAGTAGGAATAGGTAGATTGGGACCGCAGTGTTATTCAAATAGAATCCACTAGTATAACACCCTAAGGTGTGTAGGGTATAAACGTAACTTAAAGTTTGAAACTGTCGACGAATTTGATGCATTTTTGACTTTTGGTTCTTTAAATAAGCGAGAACAAATCCTAGCCCCCTCGGAACACATCCTAGCCCCCTCGGAATTAAATAAGCGAGAACAAATCCTAGACCCCTCGGAATTTGTCGTATAGCGAGGGCGCCTAAAAGTATGCTCTAAAGCATGCCAAACAACTCTTCTCAACGTCCCGCGTAAAAGAGAAAACTTAAAATTAAAAACAACCGAATAACGTCGGGCTAATTGCTCTCAAACGACGGGTGAGCGGTTTGCTCCGTCAGTAGCTAGCCACGGTAAACAGAGAGAGAGAGAGAGAGAGAGAGAGAGAGAGAGAGAGAGAGCTAGGAACGTTTTCCATGATGAGATTTGCAACTTCTAGACTTTGCAACTTCTAGTTTTCTAACCTTGATAGTACTTAAATCATATAGAAAAAAACTGAAAAACTGAAAAAAGGAAAATTTGAAGAAGTTTCCAGGTTTCGCAGTGCAAAAATGTTCAACACTATTTTTGTCTCTGGAGTTCTGTCATGTAACCCCTCTGCCAGACTTAAAAAGTTTCGAGTAAAAAATATAGCTCTTAAAATGGACATAAAAAGTACTTATATCTTGCAAAAAAACCTTTGTCAACTTTAACCAGCCTTAATTTGACTGCTCCAACAAAAATTTGAAAAATGACAAAAAAACACAAAAAAATTGCAACATTTTGGGCCCAAAACTCATAAAAATGACCTTTGAACCTTAAACTACAGCCTTCCCAGTAGCTTCACTACACTAAGCACTTGGACTACTAAACGCGGTTAAGGGCCCCTAATGCAACTTGATGCCCGCTGTGCGCTACCTGTTTATACCGTTTTTAGGGACGAAAAGTCAAATGGGTCAAGCGAAAAATCACATAAAAAAGACCAACAGGACTAATATAATTGCTACAAACGTTTGAGAGCAATTGACAATGAAAGGTCAATTAAAGTAGTTTGATCACTTATCACTTCTATTGCTGCTGACACTGCAGACTAAACTTATTTCAACTTTCACATTTTTTTCATGATATTACTTGTTGCCCTCAAGGGAGAATTTTTAACCACATGTGTGAACTGAATATTGTCATTTACACAAGAGCTGTCTCTTATATCCCAAAAAAATGAGAGCGAACCATAAAAATTTGCTCTAAAGCGAACTATAAAACAGATCAAGAAAAACATAGCTGACAACCATAAAATAGCTTCAATAGATTTTGATCTGTATCCACAAAAGATAAACGAAAAGATTTCCACCTAAAAAATTTTGAACACGAAAGTAGTTAGACACATCACTGTGATGTCTGCATTTGATTTAGACGTAAGTTCTATAAAGCTATCCTCAATTAAGCGTCAATTAAGAAATCCTTATTTGACCACAACCCCTCCAAATTAGCATAAATCAATTTGAGAGTGAGAGAGAGGAAGAGTCATTTTGAGAGTGCAGTAAGTCAGGTGTGTTAAAAAAACAATTCACGCGAATGCGAAAACTCTCCAATTACTGTGAAAATGACATCAGACACGCAACTCAGTTGAAAACTTGCATTAATGAAAGAACAAAGCTTATTTGAATTGACCCTTGCGGCATATGCTCGTAACAAAAATCTCGACAAAATAAAAGATCCCAAAAACAGCTCTACTCAGTTATCGCAATCGCAACTTTCAAATATAAGTGAGCAAGTCAGAAAAATTTTAGCACGCCAGACTAGCAAGGGGTTGGTATTGGCAGCAGCTTAACTAGAACAATGGAGGAGGCTAGCCTCATTGCGTGACGCGAACAAAAAATGGTGGCTCCAAAATTCTCTAAGATATCTTTCATAACATCAATTCATGCCTCTTCAAGTTCTGGGAGAAGTTCATTTCGAGAAAAGTAGATCTTTTACAGAAATCTATAAACGTCCCTAGAGAAATCAATCTGGGCCACAAAACCGGGGAGGGGGCAAAAAACAAAGAGGGATTCAAAAAAACTGGAGGCGCCAGAACAGAATAGGGGCTCCAAACTTCATAAA
This sequence comes from Convolutriloba macropyga, assembly GCF_964194025.1. NCBI lineage: Eukaryota > Metazoa > Xenacoelomorpha > Acoela > Convolutidae > Convolutriloba > Convolutriloba macropyga. Next base: position 727 of record NW_027450523.1, on the reverse strand, counting down.
CTGAAAATTGACCATTAAATAATGAAACTATACCTCCTCTGCAGTTTTATTGAAAAGAATCCTTGGAGACTAAAACAGCTCTATAGAGCGCCGAAAAAGCACTTTACGCCCTCTGCCTTTATCGGCTAAACCCGTTTTTCCCCACGGTATGTCAAAACATTATACTGAAAAGATCAACAAGATCAAAATAGTTGCTAAAGACATTGTTTGAGAGCAATTGAACATAAAATACTCCATCTTCTATTGAATTAAACTTCATCAAGTTGTTATTTAACTAATTTTTTCTGCAGTTCATCTGTGGATGAAGAGTCCAATCAATTAAGTTCCGATGCTTAGTTATCTAATTTCAAACTATATAGGAAAAAACACTGAATTTCCAAATGAGTATAAATAGGTCAAGGAGCCTAAAAATAACACAAATGACAGTGTAAAGATATAACATAAATTATAAGTAACAGATAAAAAAATTTCTTCTCTAGGTAGAAGAAACAAATTCTAAGCTCCCATGTGAGAAAAAAAAACTCAAAAATGAAGCGTTAGTTAAATTTAAAGGCTTTCCAAGAAACATTGCCGACAATGTTTCTTATTGGGTCCTTCTGAAATTGTTGGAAAAAGTAGTTTTTGAAAACTTTTTTAACCTGCCTGTTGTCTCATTCCCTTTTAAGTTTTTTTCAAGACAATTATTAAATGATAAGCCTCTTCGGATGATACTTTTGTCCAGCCATGA
>NW_027450522.1:0-30289 GCF_964194025.1 Convolutriloba macropyga | reverse complement strand
AAATAAAGTTAGTATATTCTGGGTCGTGTTATAGATATAATCAACAATTTTTTTTAGATTGTGATACATAATTACAACCAAATCAGCATCAACTTTGTTTTCTTCCGCTCAAACTAGAAATTGAATCAATTTAGAAAAAGAAAGTAAATTGTTTTTCCATAGTAGCAAAACAAGAAATTTGAAGCATGAATTGAATTAATGTAAATAAATGAGAGTAACCAGTATTAATTCCAACGGCTGTAATAAAATACAGATATCTGGTATAAATTTTGTTTCAAATGATCTCTGAAAACTCATTCCACTATATTTTGGTAATAGTTTGCGCTAAATGAAGGATAATGCGTCTAAAACAGCCAATGATAGCAGAGCTCGACTTTTCTTGGAAGATAACCATTCTTACAAGAACCTTGCAAGATAACCATTCTTCTTGCAAGATCTTGCAAGATAGCCATCGTCTTGCAAGATCTTGCAAGATAACCATTTTCTTGCAAGATCGTGCAAGATAACCATTTTATGCAAGAATCGTGGAAGATCTTGCAAGATAACAATCTGGTCTTGACTAGGGAAGTCTGATAATTGATTCACTCAGCGAAAATTCTATTAAAAAACGAATTCTACTTAAGAGCATTAATGAATTTTAGTCATTTGGAACCAATCCGAAAGCAAGGTTTTGAAAAGGAAGACAGTATATGATGGTTATGAAAATATTAAGCCAGTGCACTGTATTAAGCAAAACTTCATATGAAGTTAATGTTTTTTTTGCTCACAATTGGTTTAAATCATAATTCAGAATAATATTAGTGCGTAACTATAGACGTGAAATGCAACTCAAACGAAAGCATAAGCAAATCAACTATCACTAATTCATTTTTACAACGCTTAAGCAAACAACGATATCGACCTTATTTTTGAAACAAATCCAGCACGAGTCGTTTTCAATGTTTGGTATAGAATACTTCGCACGGAATCAATACTGTTAACAATTCGTTCTTGACATCAAACTCACACTGAAACTGTTGCCCTATGGAAGTTTCTCCATATTTGTCAATCCCATTGTCTACAGTAGATCGAAAAAAATGGCTTTTAGTTCTTTTCACTTATAGCATAAAATGTGGGTACATAGACTATCAAAATCAGTTGAAACTCGCATTTGTGGTCAACTTCATTTAACATGCAGTGCCTATTGAAGCCCAATCACTCAGCGGTAAATTATCTGCTCCTGTTTCTTTGTTCTTCAAATCACCTTTGTGATTGGAAAGCTTATTTAATTTTGACATGCGGGAAAGGGAAAACATTTTGATAGCCTCACACATTCGCCCTTGCTGATCAATGTTCCGAACTAAGAGAAACCTTGTACAAACTACGCAGTCAAGTTCTATTACCTATTTTCTGTCATGAGCTAAATTATTTGGATTGGATTTTTTAATTTTGATTAACTGGAGTTAATAAGATAACTCGAGCAAAATTATTGAGTCTTGCAATTTGAAAATTATTGTACATTTCGAGCGACGCAATTTCCTGCAGTTTTTCTGCTACTCCTGTAACGGCTGCTCTCCTATCCAAGTCAAGGAAAATTAACACCGCCCAGATCGTTTCAGCGGTTTCAAATCTGTGCGGATATTGTGTTTTTGCAATTAACTTTTGTGAACTGTATTATCCGCTATACTCTAAAATGCCGTTGCATTACTTGTTTCTCAATAATTTCAAGTAACTACTTGTTCAGCTCTGCCGAATAAGAAATGGCTTCGCTTCAATTTAGTGAAAATCGAAGGAACTTCGTTCCTCAGAAAGAAAGTTTTGAGAATATCAAATATATTTCTCTTTTCAACAAAACAAAGTTGAGTTAAAACTGTACATTGAATAATATGATCTACAGAAACAACACACGATAACCAGTAATTTACCGCTCAAGAAAGTGTGCTTCAATACGCACTGTATGTCAGTTTAATAAAACAAAATAAACGAGTTTCAACTGATTTTTGGTAGTTTTTCAAGCTTTTTTATACTGCCGTACATGTCAAAATTGCATCTCTGATTGGTTGTAGATTACTATGTCGTAAGATTCTCTAAATACACTGAGTTTGGGGTTAGGATATCGTAAAGGGTGCCCCGCACTCCCTGAATTGGTAGAAAAATTGCAAAATTCATCGAATCTGGCTTACAAAGTTGGTTTTCTCTTACTCCGTTGAGCTGAATTTGTGTGATTGAGAATACTTGAATACGTGGTAATAATAGCGTAGTTCGAGTGTGAGTTTCAGTTTAACTTCATGAATGACAATTGTGTATTAATAATAGTTACTAAATATAAATGTTGAAAAGTGAACAAATCCGTATGGTTTCGATGTTTCGAATGTAGCATTAAATTTCGCTCTTCAAGCTTTTCTGGCTTTAATGCTTGAAATGGTCTTGAAGCGCTATTCAATTTGGTTATTGAGTTAGTAAGCTCAGCCGCCATATCGCCGGCCCTGTTTCATAGCAAAAACATCTTTTCCAGGTAGTACTGGGGCGAGCTTCACTACTGGTCTCTTGTACACTCCGTCGTTCGTTCGAACTTTCGCTGATCGAATCTCACCGTCAGACCCCGTTGATGGTCTCCGTAGCTCGACCTTGATTGTAATATCCACGCTTATCGCTGTCTTCAATCAACCAAACGAGATCGCCTTCTTTAGGGGTTTCGTTCGCCGTAGATCACCATTTTTGCCGGTTATTCAGAGTTGGCAGATATTCTTTACGAAATCTGTCCCATAGATTTGCATAGGCTTCACGTTGTCAAAAAAGTATTCGATAATCAAAAAAATCCTCTGCGCATGGTAGGTAGGGTAAGCAAACGTTCCTGTTGCCAAGCAAGAAGTGATTAGGGGTCAATGCTTCTAAGTCGTTAACATCTGAGCTGACTGGAGTCAACGGTCTTGCATTCGACGTCTGCTCTACAAAACACATCGTTGTTGAGAGAACGTCCCCTGTGACTGATCTGTTCCCCAACATTGCTTACATTGCTTTCTTGCAACTTCTCACCAACCGTTCTCATACTCTTCCAAAGTAAGGTGCTGCGGGTGGGTTGAATTTTCATCTGATCCCTCATTGAATTAGATGTTCTTCGATCCCTTCACTGTCCATGCCGCAATGTACTCTGCAAACTTTCTTTCAGCTCCGACAAAGTTTGTCCCGGTGTCACTGATGATTGTACTCGTTTTGCTTCTTCGTGCAATAAATCTCATTATTGCATTGCGACAACTGTTCCCTTCTATATGCACCGCTCTCATAGTTAGACAAGTAAAGAGACAACGCCATCGCTTTTTATTTCTTTGCCCAATCTTTACAATGAAAGGGCCGAAGTAGTCAACTCCAAATTTTGTAAAGGCTGTTGTAGCATCTAACCGCTCTTCGGGTAGATCTGCTTTTACTGGTGCTATCGTTTGTGCTCTGCCTTTTCTGCAGGTAACACACTTGTTCTTTATTGATCTTAAGGCGTTCCGTATGCCTAGGATCCACATCTTCTGCTGAACAATGTTTCTGACATGCTCAGAGCGTTCATGTTGATTGTCCTTGTGCTCGTTTCGCAAGATAATTCGACCGCATGATGTTTTCAATGAAGCAAAATTTGATGCTTTGCATTGAAGTCCAATTGACTTTTGCCTATTCTGCCTTTGACTCGATTAAGTCCTTCTTCATCTAGGAAGGGGAGAATTGTAAAATTTTGCTGCTTTTGGGAATTTATTTTCAGCTTTGAGAGATTTCATCTCTTCGTCAAACTGTTCTTGCTGTAGTAAGTTGAAGATGATCGCTTTTGCTTTTTCTCTTTCTTCAATGCTGACTACAAGTGTAGCTGGTTTGTGTTTGTTCAAGGCCCGCTGTACGTATGCTACTATGTTCATTAGTCTGTTAAAGTTACTGAATCATTCCCACTGAATGACAGCTTTCTTTTCTTCACCCTGTATCATGAAGACTGATGAGGGTATATTCTCTTCATCTGATGCAAAGAATAGGTTCACTTGCTGTGGCCACTCACTTTCTGGTCAGTTCAACAAGGCCGGCCCAGTGAGCCACTTACTTCTCTTGAATTCCTCAATGTTGATTGCTCTGGTGCCAATGTCCGCTGGTTTGTTGATACCGCTCACATGTTGCCACTGTGAAACATCAGTTGTATCTAGTATCTCAGCCACTCGATTGGCCACAAACACTTGTTGTTTACAATGGGAACTGTGTATCCACTGCAATACCGTAGTTGAGTCTGTCCAAAAACTGCAACTATTTATCTTCTTTTCATGTTCTTTGACTATCTGTTCTTTCAACCTCACTGCCATGAGTGCTTGCAATTCCAATCGGGGTATTGAAAGATGCCTCATCGGTGCCACTCTGCTTTTTCAATTAACAAATGCTAAGACAGCTGAGTATTTTTTTTTTGGTTGTGAACGTAGATGGGCCACTGTACACATCTTGTCTTCAGATGCGTCGGCAAACACATGAAGTTCGTCTTTATCCATCTCTCTGTTGAAGTACATTCTATTGATGCTTGTTTCAGCCACTTTTGGAAGTTGTTGTTTCCATCTCAGGAATTCCGCTTCTTCACCCGGCTCCACTTCGTTTTCCCAATGTTGTCTATTCTTAGTCCAATTGCCTTTCAGGAGTCGTCTCATGTGAACACTGAACGGAGCAAACAATCCGATCGGGTCGAATACTGAAGATACCAATGACAAAATCTTCCTCTGGGTTACAGATGTTTCAATTTCCTTGTTTGTACCTCTGCATACTTGAAGGCTGTCATCAGTTACGGTCCATTGTAGTCCTAGCACTGAGGATCCCTCCATATTGGGTTCTTCTTCGACTTGTTTCGTGTTGCTGATTGACTTCAAGTTTTCTGGGATTGCTTTGGTAACTGCATTGTTGTTGCTTATCCACTTCTTCAGTTCAAATCAATGTCGTGAGAGAAGAGGTTGTAGTTGATAGAAGACTTCAATAGCTTCTTCCGGGGTTTCTACTTATTGGATTAAATCGTCCATGTAGAAGTTGTTTTATATTACCTTTGCTGCAATTGGATACCCTCTTTCGTTGTCCAGTCCCACTCGCTTGAGAGCATAGTTTGCACAAGTGGGAGAACTTTTAGCTCCAAACACATGACGCTCATGTTCGTGTATCTGAACAGGTTCGTTTGCTCTTGGACGGCATAAGAACCTCAAGCAACTTGTGTCCTCTTCGGGAACTTGTACTTGTGGAAACATCGAATTGATGTCAGCTGTTAGGGCTATTGGTCCTTCACAAAATCTGAATATCGTTTTAATCAACCCATGTAGCAGATCAGGCCCTGCTAGTAGCTTGTCACTTAGGCATACTTCTTTGTACTTTGATGCAGCAGTGCAAACGTCTTACTTTGCCAGGCTTGTTCGGGTTCAGCACTGGATTGAGTGGCAAATACTATTCTTTCCCGAAGGTGCCGTTCACTTCGGACTCTTCCAATATCTTTACTAATCATTTTTCTACATCTGTGTCTAATGACTGTTGATATAAACTCTTCAGGTTTGGGTCCTTTTGGAATCTTTGCTCCAGTGAGTAAAGCTGACCCAAGGCTGAGCTGTAGTTGTTTGTTAGGTTTGGCTCTGGTTCCTCTGGTTTGGCGCTGGTCCACGGCATTCCTTTTTCGAACCGCTCGCCTGTGAACTTTGTCGTACTCTCTAGCATTTTCTGCGCCTGCAGTTCTTTTTTTGACTGACTGACGACGTTGATTTTGGAAGCATAGGTTTCTATGTCCCACCAGGTTTGAATATTCTCAGCCAATTTCACATCCTCGTGAAGGCGGAATGACAAACATTTTGTCTTCTTTTGCCCGTCATGGGTCCACTGACTGCCCATCCTAACTCTGTAAGAACGGCGAAAGGTTCACTTCGTGTTCCTATCTTGTAGTCCAATGGGCGTTGTAGCTCATATGCATCTTGACCAAGGACGATGCCAACTTCCATCAAGTTGAAGCTTTTGTTGTGTAGAACAATCAAATGATTGAAGCTTTGTTTCGGGTTGTTGTAGTTGTAGTTTGTGTTTCCCAAAGATATTGACGGGTGTGCAAACGCTTCGACTGAATGCACTTTGAGTGTAGTCGTTTTGTTCAGAGAGGAACCTTCTTTGTCTTCAGATCCTTTGTTCTGTGTATGCCAGCTATGTTGAGCGTCACATCGGTGCCTTGGGCTCGTAACTTCTCTTGCACACTTTGATCGATGAATGAAACCGTTGATCCACTATCGAGGAAATCATATGTGTTCAGTCAGTTGCCAACTTTCTGTATTGAAACAGGAACTTTCTGAAGAAAGCTAGTAACTTCATTACTCTGTTTGATTGTTGCTGCGCTTACGTTGACTGCGTGATGGCCCTCGTCTATTTGGTTTTCTGAGTGTAGCAATCGGTTGTGCTTCTTGATGCATCCCTTGATGCCGCACGCATTGACTTTACAATCTTTGATTGCATGTCCTTTGCCTAGACATCCGTAACATAAACATTGCTTCCTCACTGCTGCGTACCGATCATTCACACTCACGTTCCTGAAAAGTGGACAGTTCCATATTTGATGAGTGCCATCAACTAGAGGACAGTGATCACTTTGCGTTTGCTTTGTTTCTTTCACGTTTGAACTAGCACTGAAGTTCGATGTTTTTGAGAACCGTTTGTCTCTGTTTGTGCTTCTTCGGTCTTCTTCTCTTCGCTCTCCCTTGAAAGCTGGAAACCTTTCGTGCCAAATTCTATCCTAGATAGCCACTTTTCAAACATAATCACATCAAGCCAATCTTCATCTTTATCATCAACGTAGAACCACCAATTCTCTTTGAGAACTTGGGGTAGTTTATCTACTGCCATATACAGTGTCGAGCCTGATTGCAGATCACCAATCTGCTTGTACTCTTTGAGCACATTCAGAAAGTTTGAAACGATAACTGAGAAACTAATCAGATCTGTTGAGTTGGGAGGTTTCACCTGACTTGCTTTGCGAAAACTCTCCAGTTGTACATCAATGATCACATGAGGCCTTCCAAATTTCCTCTCCAGAATGCCCCATGCAGCACCATAGAATTTTCCAGAATAGCCCATTCCAGAGATTGCTGACCTGGCCTTGCCTGTCAGTAGAGTCTTCAGATGGCTCATCTTCTCTGAGTCTAGTTTTCGTCGTTGATCCACTGTAGCAATGAACATACTAGACCACTCCGGCCTTTCGAGAGGGTTTCCATCGAAGTTGTTCAACTTCAGCTTTGGTAGGCTACTGCTACGTGCGTACTCAGTGTCGTATCGTGGTAGACCAGCTCTAGGGGAAACGTCCCCGTCTTCAACACTTGAGGATCGGTCTTGCGAACTGCGATATCGTGAGAAGTGACTGTGCCTGTTCACATCAGGGGTTACTTCGAAGCGAGCTGTTGATCGTTCTGGTGTTAAAAGGTTGTCGATCCTACTGGCCCAGTCAGTGGCATCTCTCTTCTTTGGGTTCCAGTTGAAGGGTGATTTGTCTCGAGCACTAGTTGATTGTGAACGAACATCATCATTGTCTAATGCTGTTCTCTTCACTTTGCGCTCTAGCTCACGCTCTTCCTCCAGTAGTTGATGCTTGGTTTCTAGTTCCTTCCTTTGCATCTCCAGCTCTAGTTTCTTCCGCTCGAACTGTGCCTGTTCCAGTTGCATTTTGGTTCGGAATTCAACATCGAATTTCTTTATCCTTTCCTCACGCCTTGCTTTGCTGAAGATATTTCCGAAACATTCTCCGTCTCCTGGCCAATTGCAGTTGCTCCAGTTTGCACTGTTTGAGCAACCGGGTTGTCAGTTGTGTGGTTGTTATTTCTCTCGCTGTTGTCCACAGCTTCAGTTGTGTTGCTTTGCTCTGCATTCATTGCTGGTTGCGTGCCTTTGCTTATATAGCAAGCCAATGATAGTCCAAACTTGCTTTACACTTTCTTGCTTCTTTCGGATGTTTTTCAACGAAATTAGCTTGATAGGGCACAAGCTTGTTTCGACGCTGCAGTTGCTTGGGTTTTTTTCTCATCTAGAAGGTGAACATTCTGTTGGTAGAGGAACTTTAGTTTATTGGGTCGATTTGAATCTTCAATTATTTTGTAGCCAATCCTTGTTTTAGAGTAACTTCTTCCACTAAAGCTTGGAACTTCTTGTCGTACCTTTGAGCTGTTGATTGAAGCTCCTCTCTGCTGCTGGTTGTGATCGATTTGCTTAGTTGCTGTTTGCTTGTTCCTTTTAAGTGAGGTCAACTCTTCAACGTGTTTTGTGAATTGGACTCGCACCTTTCGCTCTGCCTTACTGGCGTTGCGCTGTTGATTCGTTTGATTTTCTTTAGGGGTGCCTCCGGCACTCTTTTCATCAAAATGGAAAGCAGTTTGCCTTCCACTTTCCGGGTTGGCCGACGAAATGTAACGGCTGCTCTCCTATCCAAGTCAGGGAAAACATTACACCGCCCAGTTCGTTCAAGCGGTTTCAAATCTGTCCGGATATTGTGTTTTTGCAGTTAACTTTTGTGAGCTGTATTATCCGCTATACTCTAAAATGTCAGTACATTACTTGAGACTAAATAATTTCAAATAACTACTTGTTCAGCTTTGCCGAATAACAAATGGCTTTGCTTCAATTAAGTGAAAATCTTAGGAACTTTGTTCCTCAGAAAGAAAGCTTTGAGAATATCAAAGTTAATTCTCTTTTCAACAAGTCAACGTTAAGTTAAAACTGTACAATCACTAATATGATCTACAGAAACAAGACAAGATAACAAGTAAATTACCTCTCAAGAAAGTGTGCTTCAATACGCACTGTATGTCAGTTTAATAAGACAAATTAAACGAGTTTCAACAGATTTTTAGTAGTTTTTCAAGCTTTATTTATACTGCCGTACATGTCGAAATTGCATCTCTGATTGGTTGTAGATTACTATGTCGTAAGATTCTCTGAATACACTGAGTTTGGGGTTCGGGATACCGTAAAGGGTGCCCCGCACTACCTGAATTGGTAGGAAAATTGCAAAATTCATCGAATCTGGCTTACCAAGTTGGGTTTCTCTTACTCCATTGAGCTGAATTTGTGTGATTGAGAAGACTTGAATACGTGGCAATAATAGCGTGGTTCGAGTTTGAGTTTCAGTTTAACTTCATGTTTGACGATTGTGTACTAATAATAGTTGCTAAATATAAATGTTGAACGAGGTGAACAAATCCGTATGACTTCGATAGAATGTAGCATTAAATTTCGCTCTTCAAGCTTTTCTGGCTTTAATGCTTGAAATGGTCTTGAAGCGCTGTTCAATTTGGTTATTGAGTTAGTAAGCTCAGCCGCCACAATTCCACTTACGTATTCTAATTTTCCCATCAAAACATTTACAGGTAGTCTATACGTCTATCGGTACAGGAGTTTATGCATTACAATATTTTCCCCCACGAATCTACTATTGTACGATAACACGAAATCGTATGCATAGATAGTTTGAAAGAAACGTTTTAACTTATTTATAGCCAACAAATTCCGGCTAATTTTTGAGCAAAGATTATTGATATTTGGCTGATGCGAAAGCGATAGAAAAGATGAATTTCAAGGTTGATACGATAGTGACATCGATGGTTCTCTGAACGTAATTTTATTGTTGTCCTCACACCTTCTTCGTCTCAGATCACAGTCACGTTTATAAATTTGACTTTAGGGAATGTGGATTTTGAAAAAAATGTTATTTATCGGTAGCAGCTACTGCTATAGCAAGCTAACTCTGACATTGCTTTGCAAATATCCGTTTTATCGAGTGTATATACTCCGCCATGCGGTTCAACAGCAGGAAATTGTTACCCTTGAAGCCAAAGTATTGCGTCGTTCTATGAATTCGTCCTTTGCCCATGAATTGTCTTATTCACCCAGTAATGACTGGATTCTAGATGCAAACTATGGTTGTTATCTCAACCCAACTAATGGTTCTGATCCGTATACTGATAAAGCTAGGTAGGTCAATAGCTACTTTACTTCTTATTTTGGAGGTTCTGTGGGAGGTGGGGCAATTGCAATTTCCAGAAAAGATCCGATCTTGATTGCATTTTCTGATAATGGAGGCAGTCGTCACTATCGTCCTGAAGAAAAGAACGTCATCAATTCATTTTAGAAAACGGAGCCAACCAGAGCGCGTTTCACATGCAATTGCGGCTAAATGAAGAGTGATGAATCTTCGCTTTTTAATGCGGTAAATTTTTTGAATCTATTACGTGGAAATGTAGGAGGGCGCCGGTAGAGCCGAACGGGCGCTGAGTAGAATGCCATAAAATGAGATTTGAAGCAGAATGTTTCCCGTGCTACATTTGGTTGATCATTAACTCATTACTTTAGAGGCAATTTTTTTTGAAAATAATTACAAAATAGCGTGGATCTTTTTTACCCCCCCCCCCCCCTCCAGTCCTATATAACCAGTCTATTTGCACCCCTCAAATATGTATTTTTTTGTCTTTCGAGATCCTTCAGTTTAGGCACACTATATTGCCGGCACCGGTACAAGATTGGATGGATTTTTACCGGTTGTCAAAAAAATTAGTGTTAAAGCCAATCCGTTGGAAGATAAGCGCAAAAAAAACACGCATTATTATTTGTCAGCTCATTATAAGCACATTTGAATTACTGTAAATGTTAATTTCATGTTCGCTGCATAATTAGGATCTTTTCAACAATTCCCCCCCCCCCCCCTTTTGCAAAAGGGGGGCCTATTCTTGAATAGAATTTAAGCGAGCGATTTATTAACCAATCAGAGACGACTAAACTTTCCATGTATGCTCATACTGTGTTATATTGGATAGAATAAATTGCGCCATGCTAGGGCAATTAGCCGAATTGGAATACAAAGCGAAAAGGATTTCCGACTGGCGGGTCGGTGGGCGCGCTTCGCCGTGATAACCGACCCGCGATTTCCGGATTACATCCCACAGCGCATGAGAGGCATGGCCATGAACAGCGGTCTGCGATTGCGCTTAAACTGATATTCGGCTATCTAAACTTTAGGCCAACTAATATTGTGGTAAAGTATAGCACAAAAGGGGTGGCCATTCTCTACTAGGTACCAAAGGGGGGGGGGGGGCAATTGTTGAAAAGATCCCATAATTAAATTGCAAATGCCATTTGTGCATAATTGTATATGTAATTGTATGAAATGCAAACAATCTGCTATGGGGAGGGAGGAAAGCAGTTGATGTTCTCATATAAACTGTTACCACACGGGGCAAGATGACCGAAAGCGAAGTTGAATATTACGTAATCGATGTTTCAAGATTTGCAATTGCCGCGTTCCCTCTGGTCTCGAAAGTATCGGAAGGTATATCCACTTTTTCGGATAACAGAATTCGTTAGGGAACACAAGCATTTACAAGAAATTTAGGATCTTTTCTGCCCCCCCCCCCCCCCCCCCCCCCCGTGTTTTGCCTGACTCTAGGCACAAATGATATGTGTTGTTCTATAGCACGTTACCATGTAAAAATAATGCACGTGTGCTTGGGGGGTCATAAAACATATATTCCCACTAAGCTGGGGGGGGGGGGGGGGGGTTCAGAATAGACCCGAAATTTATCATCTTCGAGAAGGGGTAAATCTTGCGCAGTTTGCGCAATTTAACGTGGGGGAGAATTACCCAGATCACTACAACAAACACTTTATTAACGCCGCCTGCGGTGGAAAACAAAAATTTGTTCACGAGGCTAGCGTGTGAACAGATTCTGAATATCTTTAGCCTGTGTCAAAGTAGGGCGGCCTGATACGTCCTCAAAGCGCACTTCTATTAATCTTTTCTTGCCTTTTCACTGTTAGCCCTCTACTTTTGTTTGTTACTGTCTCGACTGTTTCTCGTCTGCTAACAAACACCGGTGTTGCTTTACAGAATATAACTAAAGTAACTTTCCGGGCAACAAGCAATTTTATTGCATAACAAAGTACGAGAACTTGAAGATACGAATTACAAAAAAATATAAAGATTTGTACAATCTTCTTGGCTGCTTCATAAATTGAGTTTTGGATTCATTATTTACGATGAGCGCTATAAAAGCAAGAGTTATCTATAGTAAACGAATTAATTATTCCATAATTTTCGATTTTCTACAAATCTTTTGGAAAATTAAATAAGTGTCCGAACACCTCCGATTACGTAATTCAATTTTGCTGCGTATTTTATTCTCACACTCAATGACGCTGATGCATAAAAGGCTTAGCATTGCATAATTAAGTTATGTAATACAAACGACTCTTTAAGTATTATGCAACTTGAATTGTCGTGGCCAATAGCAGTAAGGCATTATGCAATTATCTCAATCGTTAACTTGACGTCATATATGCGCAAACTCTGTGACACTTTTGATAGCCGAAGAAGACGAAATTGAAAATACTTTTCAAGTTCAGTCATTCAAATCAATTGAATTATAGGAAGGAATTAAAATTTCAAAAAAGATTTTGAAAACACAAAAGCTTTCAAGCAAAAGAACATTTTTTGCTAATAAAATATTAAATCTTCTCGCCTATCATCCAAACTGGCGAAAATACTCTATTTGTCTATTTATTACACTTACCACAATCTGCGTTTATTATCCTCAATTTTTCCTATAGAACTTCAAATTAGCAATTTTGAACATAATCTGATGTTAAACAGGTAGTCTAAAACCGATAAACTGGCATTAATTGGCTCTTGTATTTGTAATGTATTGTAAGTTGAATGTTCGTGTTTTCAGATAGCCATTGTGGAAAACAAGAAGCAGTAACTTTACTCAGGGATCAGAAATTAAGAATTGTGACAAAAACTTTATCTGTGCCGTCCAACGGATATTAACTGGTAAGTTAGATTCAGTTTTAATTAATTAATTCAATTTTAATTCCAAGCTCCCCGTTGGAGCGTATGAGATATGCTTATTTAAGATGCAGACACAAATTAGAAATTGTCGGGTATTTAATGAATGGGAAGTTCGGAGAATAGCAAAAGTCAGATTTAATTTCATTAAAAAATGGGCCTTGGCACGGGGGGGGGGGGGCTCACAGCTGTTTTAATTTGGCTGGATTTTGTTGAGAATTAAATGCCGTAGCCCACAACTAGATTTTCTGAAGTTGGAAAGTTAGATTTTCTAGTCATTGCAAAATAGGCCTTTTACGTGAACTAATTGAATGTCTCTTATGGGCTGCTATAGTCATTATTTCACCAATTGTGGGTCTTCTGAATATGAAATACGTTAGACGGGTGCTTATGAAGTTTTGGATATAACCCATTACCTTGACTTTTTCTCAATAAATGTTATTGGCTAAAATGTAAGTGAGAATTGTGAGCACCGCATGCTTTTTTCTCAACTGCACTAAAAAGACGAAGTTTTCTGAAATAGTTAGGAATGTATACTGAACGTCTAGAGTAAGAACCCCCAGGTTTACAAAGTTAAAGTTCAGTTTTGAAGCATTATTTCAGCGCAAAAAGAATACACATTTTTTCTTTCCGCCTTGGTGCAATTTTATTCATATTTAAAGTAATTTGCACATCGTATCTTAATACATGGTAATTATGGTGAGTGAGTAATTCAGCTCTGAGCCAATCGGAAACAAGAACTATATATTCTTCATCTCTGATTGGCAGGTATATTTTGACACGTCTGCCATTTTCACTAGCGGCTTCAACTTGTGATCAAATTTCGGAAACAATTTTTACACCATTGATCCCCTAAACAAGTGCTCTTCCCTGCAGCTTCTCCAACGTGTGATCAAATTTCGGAAACAATGTTTACACCATTGATCCCCTAAACAAGTGCTCTTCCCTAAAAAGAAAGTAGGGATCTTTTCTGCTAGCGCCCCCCCCCCCCCCCCCCAAGCCTTATATAGCCGATAAATTTTGCACCCCCCAAAATCTAAGTTTTCGCGAATTGTAAGAGCGATATTTGAATTTTATTGAAACAAGAGTGTCTAGGTAGATTGAAGACACTTTTAGAATAGTTTCCTTTAAAAAGTTTTAAAAATTCAAGCTCTATAGTAGCCGATAACACCAAAAATGATCTAATACAGAAATTTTTATTGATGCTTACGTTATATGCAACAAATTTTGGTTGAATACGTAATACTTTCAAACCATAGCTGTGGTAGCTTTTAGTAAATGCATATTGCTCATATATGTTCACGTATAAGATTACTTAGCTTTAACAATATGTTTACACATTTATAAATGGGGGGTGCCTAACTAAGCGGGGGGGGGGGGGGGGGGGGGGGGCGCTAGCAGAAAAGATCCGAAAGTAGTCTGAAGTTGTGATATTTTTTTAACCTTTGAATAACTTTGATTGATTTTTCATTTTGCGCGCTGAACTTCAAAAGAGAAAAAAGGGGGGTTTCCGTGTTTTTTTTCCGAAACCGGTGTTCATCAACTTTACATGGGGCTATTGTAGAGGATTAACGGCTTTTTTTTTCGAAATTTGAGAAGTTGGAGGAGGAATTGCGTTAGAAATCGAATCTTGCCGTGTAAAACTAGGTGACCGGACAATAGATCGAAAGGACAACAGATCGAAAACAGAAAAATTGGGACAAAAGATCCAAAATTAGTCTCTATTCTTATTGGTTGAAATTAAGGGTGCTAGGAAATTGAGCCGAAGGGAAAATTAGCCGAATGGAATATTAGCCGAAAAGGAGATTTTAACCAATCAGATTTGAGAACGGTCGTGATATTTTGTTCGGTTGTGATAGATTCATATCAAGTCCCATAGGCCGCTGAGGCATGGCCAAATGCGGTAAAATAAGGTCCGACCACGGATAGATCTTCGTTACACTAGTTGATGAAAAACCGGTATATTTGTCCGCTTACGAAATAGTATTTTAAATTGGCCAATCACAGCTTTAGATTAAGTTTTTTTGCTCATTTTATCTAAATTGTCGCTTAAATTTCTCAATTTTTGGTTGTCAGCTAAACGCCCTGTCGGCCAATGCAGCGGCCACCAAGTGAGGTAGATCATGGGGCGTTCCACTTATTCGCTCACATCAATTGGTGTCCGGAATTTTAGCCGACGTGAAAATTAGTCGAAAAAGTCAAAACTAGGAAAATTAGCAAAACTAATTGCTGAGATAATTGGTGTAAGCAAACATAAGTAGGACGCGCAATTATCTAACCCGCTTACACATGAAATTAACGCATTTGGCCATGACTCGCGGCCAACGCCATGTCTCAGCGGCCTATAGGACTTGATATGAATCTATCACAACCGAACAAAATATTACAACCGAGCATGTTATCCTTGCATTTACATTTGTGAGTTCTCAAATCTGATCGGTTAATGACTCTTTTCGGCGAATATTCCATTCGGCTAAATTTCCTTTCGGCTAATGTTCATGGCACCACATCAATTATCTAAGTAATTAATTCTAATGTTCCTTCATTTGAGACTTTCTCGGCTAATTTTCACGTCGGCTAATATTCGGGACTCCATTTCAGTGGTCCAGTCAAAAAGAGCCGACGTTAAAAGCACCAAAACTTTGCCCGATTGAAAAAGCCGAAATCAATCAATAAGTTAAATTTAATTACCCCTGAATTGTTAGTTAATAGAAATAGAACTTTTTTTTAAATTTCATGGTGTGCGAAATGTTAGCCAACGTGACAATTAGTCGAAAGAGTCAAAAGAAGGAACCTTAGAAAAATTAATTGTTGAGATAATTGAAGTAAGCGAACACAAGTGGGACGTGCTATTATCTAAATCGGTGAAACATGAATTTAACGCATCTAGTCATTCCTCGCGGGCAGCGGCCAATTGGGCTATAGGAATATATCACAACCAAACAAAAAACCGCCACCGAATATTTTACCCTTGCTTAAGCTTTTGTGCGTTTTCAAATCTTTTTAGTTAATGTCGCCTTTTGGGCTAATATTCTTTTCGGCTAATTCTCCTTTCGGCTAATATTCATGGCACGGGTTGTAATAGTTCCATATCAAGTCCCATGATGAGCTGAGGCATGACCTGGTCCGCGATAATGTTAGTATAATTAATTATTTCGTGGCTTCAGATTTTTTGCTAATAATAAAACCTTTCCCGGAATACTTTTCAGGTCTCATTTTGTGAGTTTAATTTAACTGGCTCATCGGGTCTCATTTCGTGAGTTAAATTTAATTGGCTCAGAAAATTAGTCATTTATGATTTAATTTTTCGGCTCTTTCAAACGTCAGCTCCTTTTTATTCCGTCTCTTTTTGAAGTCTCGAGGTTAAGTGCCATATCGTGCTTACTGCGCTCGAGCTTCTGATGTGAAATTTTGCAAATGGGTCGTTTTAGTGAAAAAGAGAAAAGTTGGATCACATTAAAACGACTTGATTTCCGTTGTACTCAAGTGTTTTTTTGTGTGAAGCGATTGGTAATCGGCAGATCTTTAATTGTTCTGAATTCTGAATTCAAAATTAGCGAAAAGTAGGTACCGAGTTAATGCAGCGAAAATTCACTTTTCCATATAATGCAGTAAACTGAGTCACACTTGAAATCTGTTCAATTTGATCATTTCTATATCGTATTTAAACAATATTTGTAGTTTTATTTTTTCGGCTAGATCATCAAGATGGAGATTCCGCGTGGAACTCAATTTACTGAGTTTTAAGCAAAAATGGTAATTTCTCCAAAATTTCCTTTCATTTCTACCAAAATTTTTACAATTAATATTCTATCGATTATTAGTCGATTCTTGTAAAACTTGACGAAAATGAGAATCAGAGAGTTACCGAAGGTGCTCTTCAAAATTTTGTTCACGAGTGTATTTGGGTCAGGGTTTTAATGCAAAATTTTTGCTTGATAAATTTTTGTCTCGAGATAGTTATTCGTCGTTATAAATAGGATAAGCTGGTAAAAGACACGGGCATTTAGTCCCTGTTCAATCCTCCTGGAGCTTCAGTAGTCATCTTGTTAATTGATCTCAAACAAAGTTTGTAGCAATTAAATTAGTCCTGTCGGTCTTTTTTTAATGCGATTTTTCATCTTGACAAATTTTTCGACTGACGCATTTGACTTTTCCTCCTCAAAAACGGGATAAACAGGTAGCGCCCAGCGGGCATTGAGTGCTCTTAGAGCCTTTCAACTCACTAGTCTTCAAGTATGCGATTCAAAGAACCTGTTTTGGAGACATACTTATGGTGCGAAGGGCGGTTCTTAGATCGCTAAAAAATTCTTTGCCGTCATCAATTCTATTTTCACAATTTAACACTTTAGTTGCAAAATAGAAATCGGAGATAGTTTATTTCTAATATTAATTCTAAATGGGGATTTGATGGAGAAAAAAGCCGTGTAGCGATTAATCTTTTGGCCTGGTGTCAGGACAATTTACCCAATTCCATTATACCCAATGCCATTTTACCCAACCTGTCATTTTACCCCATGCCATTTTACCCAATGCCATTTTACCCAATGCCACTTTACCCAATTTACCCCATTGCTAAATTAACCAGAACGACTATTTAGCCGACTATAAAATAAATGGCCCGTGGGACTTGATATGAAACTATCACAACCGAACATGGGATTAGCCGATTATATAACTAAATGGCCTGTGGGACTTGATATGAAACTATCACAACCGAAAATGGGATTATAATGTCCACAAATATTTTAAATCATCCTTCTAATAGCGACTGCTAATTTGTTATCGGATAATTGAACGAAAAGATCAAAGGGCATTGGGTAAGTTGGTATTGGGTAAAATGGCAGGTTGGGTAAAAGGGCGTAGGGTAAAATGGAATTGGGTAAATTGTCATGTAACCTTTTGGCCTACATTGCCTTTCAACTAAGAAAAATTAAGTTCTCTGAATGTTCAAAAAGGAACTGCTCATAATTGATGGTCTTGATGTTCAGTTTATTGATTGCTTTGAGTTACGAAATCAATTTTTAATCAATGGATTCTTTTGTTCACTATTTTAGCGTACCAATGATGTTATAAATCGTTCCAATTTTCTGCTTCCAACGCATAACACAAACATAATTACGATAACTCAAATTCCCTTTTGATTTTGAATGTCCTTTATTTTTGTTTCATACTAGCTTGGATCGCTAATTGTTCGAGTTTTGAACAAAATTGAACCAGGAAAAGAACGAAGAACTGTGACAGTCTAAAAAGTTCTATACTGTATTTTAAAAAGGACCCCACCTTCCACGTTGAAAGTTATGACACCCCCCCCCCCCCCCCCCCCACCCCAATGGATGCTTTAGCACTTTTACAATGATGCATACCAAATGCATAGCCCCAACACTTCTTAAGCTGTCCAAACCATTATCAGTCCAAAAAAAACAAACATTAGTTTGTTCACACGATGGTAATGAAAACAAAATTTTGTTCACGGGGTAGGAGGAAACAGTTCCAAAAACAAATTTTTGCTAAGTGGAAGTTTCTGTCCGGTTACACTCAAGTGACTTGTTCCTACCGTGGTAACCGATGGTGTCCCCTTAATTCTTCAATTATAGTTACCAATATTTTTGCACGGAGCAAGTCATTGCAAATCACTCCTGAGAGAAATAGAGTACTTTTGTCCTCTGGAACAGTTTTGTGTTCGATTTGTTTAAGTTCGTCATTGCTGGATAGATCGAGTTTACTACTTAAAACTAGTTTCGGTTTGTTTATTGTAAATGTCCAGTAAGTTTGGTACTTTAAGCCAAGGCAGACGATTTACCATATTCACTATAAAATAAACTTAAATTATTTACTCCGTCTTCGGTCTGATTTGTTTTCCCTTATACGGTCGGAATTGTAGTATTTTTAAAGTATTAGTAAGTATATGTGTAGCTAGTTTTGTAATTTTGCATAATGCGAGGCGGCGGATTACGTAATACATACGACAGCGCGTGTTAGCATATGCGCTTTATTCATAATTGTTACGTAATATGCGTTTTACCAAGCATAATATTGATGTTAGTTAGGTAACAGCGACTGGAATTCTCCAAAATTACGTAACTTTAGACTAGAATTGTATTTAGTGAATAATTGTAATGAAAAACAGTCTGTCTGCTTAACAAATAAAATAATTTGTTGCAATATTTCGGAAGTGATTCTACCAACTTATACACATTACCGTTCTTATTTCAAACAGCCTTTTGTGTTAAAACACCCTTTTTAAAGATTCAGATCTGATCTCGAATATTTTGATATTTAGATTGCATTTGCGAACCCACTTTACAAATTGTAAACAACTTACAACGCCATTTACAAACAAAAAAAATGAATTGTCGAGCTCCAGAGAAAGAAATCTTCACCCAAATTGCAGTTATTGGCAAGAAGTCGGGCAAGCTGCCCGTTGACCCCGACGATGAGTCACCGTCACCGGACTCGTGTTCGATATCGATGAGTTCTGACGTGGTGAAGCGAGACCAGTGGAATAACAAGACGGAGTTCCTTTTCTCTTGCATATCCTACAGCATTGGACTTGGGAATTTGTGGCGGTTTCCCTACAAGTGCTACGAAAATGGGGGAGGGGCATTTTTGGTGCCCTACCTGGTGTTTCTCCTAATAGCTGGAATGCCTCTCTACTTCTTAGAATTGTCGCTGGGACAGTTTGCCAGTCAAGGTCCGTTCGGAGTGTGGCACATGTCCAAAGCATTTATCGGACTCGGCTACGCCATGATCGTCATATCATTCTTTTGCTCCATATACTACAATGTGATTGTTGGTTGGATCGTCCATTATCTCTTCCACTCACTCAAGGCCCTAGTCCTCAATAGATACTTGCCCTGGTACGACCCCAAGTGTGACGACGCCTCACAGTGGGAAAACAACACTATCAATGAGTTAGTTCATTTGCATCATATCGGTTTAGGCTGTTTCGCCCCTATCTTTAAAGCTATTTCTTTTATGCTGAGTGGACACTAAAGTTCTGAGAGAATTAGTTAGTGTGGCTTGGGGGTATTTGCCCAAGATTGCATAAAATGAAGTAGAATCGGTTTTCTAAACAGGTGTAATAATTGCTAAAATAATTTGCGTGCAAAAAGTTGGCTCGCCGCCAAAGTAAATTTTATATAGGCGAAAATGCCGAGTGCTACAGTATATACAGCATAGATTGAAATTAGTTTAGTAAATGTAATAGTGACGTTCTGCGTAAGAAGAGGTCAATATCTTTAAAATTCAATGTTTGTTTAGGACATATTGCACTACCAAAGCAGAAGTGTACTGGAACACAGAAGTATTGGACCAAACTTTCAAGCTCGAAGACTTCGAAGGCTTCCAATACGAACTGCTAATCTGCTTCTGTGTCGCCTGGGCTCTGGTCGCTCTGTTCCTTATCAAGGGAGTAAAGGGATCGGGCAAAATCACCTATTTCACAGCCATCTTTCCCTACATTGTCATTGCCATAATGCTAGTCAGAGGACTCACACTCCCTGGAGCCTTTAAAGGGCTTGATTTCTACTTGGTTCCCAAGTGGGAAAAACTTCAGGATCCAGTTGTTTGGAACACTGCCGCAAACCAAATTTTCTACTCATTAGGACTTGCCTTTGGATCTTTGATCACGCTGGCCAGCTACTCTCCCTTTGACAATAATGTATTTCGAATGACCATGATCGTGACTACTGTCAACTGCTCCACCAGCATAATAGCAGGAATTGTAATCTTCGCCGTGATTGGAAACCTGGCACACATATCGGGTAAAGAAATTGAAGATGTGGTCAAAGCGGGTCCTGGCCTAGCTTTTGTTGTGTACCCAGATGCCGTCTCTCACATGCCAGGTGCGGCATTCTTTTCATTCCTGTTCTTCTTCATGCTGCTCAACTTGGGATTCGGAAGCCAGCTTGCTCTGGTGGAGACGGTTATCACTGCTGTCGTGGACCGAGTCCCTTCACTTATGAAACGTCGGGGAACAGTGACGATGACTTGTTGCTTCATTATGTTTGTGCTTGGATTGCCAATGGTCACAAAATCGGGAATTCACTGGCTAAACCTCCTGGACAATTACTCATGTTCTCACAGTTTATTCATTGTTTCCTTTATTGAAGTGATCGCACTTGTCTACATCTACGGCGGGAGGAAACTGTTGCTGCAAATTGAGGCAATGATTGGTCGACCACCTTTGGGATCGTACTGGTGGCTGTTCACTTGGGCTGTAACTGCACCAGTTGCCATGCTCATCATCTTTTTCTTCAATCTCTACCTGTATAAGCCAATGGCAATCAACGGTGTCCCAATCCCCCTCTGGGCTGAAGCGATCGGCTGGGCAACTGCAATGGCCTCCGTCATCTTCATTCCTGTCTTTGCTATCAAGGAGTTTGTGGAGGCAAAGGGAAGTTTCTTGCAGCGAATGCGCTCAATTATTCGGCCGGATGAGCTGTACCGACCTAACTCTAGTACGGATTTGAAAACAATCAACGAACTCTTCGAGCGACATGATCTGCCTAAATTGGGTAGCAGTAGTACAACGTCTATATACCGATCAACCAACTCAGATGACGATAAAGTTGAGCTCGGTAGAGCCGCAAACGAATCTTTAGAAGCTTGAAAAGCGAAAATTTTCCACACAACTTAGTCTTGTCTCAAAATTATGGTGCTGCTTTGCCTTCGCCGAACCTTGACTGATTGGCGTTAGTTAAGAGATTCGAGGAGTCAAATAAAAATTCTTTCATTTCATCATCTGCAATTAACCTAACACTAAACACAATTGCCACATTTTGAGTAATCCCAAACATCGATGTCATGACCTCAGAATCAGGACGAACAATACAACATCATCATCACGAACGTCTTCAAATTGCTGGTCAATTCCAATTCTGATCTCATCTCTATCGCCTAAAATTGACACACAAACACTCATATCGAATTGATCAAACAGTATAGAAATTAGCTGCGAAGTAAATGACTGCATAAAATGGTGCAATATTGCTTTTTGCATCACAATTTGTTGCAATTAGATGTTAACTCAATTCGGCCACAAGCGGAAATGGCGCAAAAACTTGTAAACTGACTTTTGAGTTTCTGTAGTATTGTTGTTTAGCTGTCCACAAGAAATTAACTTAACTTTTTGTTCAGAATTATTTCATCATCGGATAAATATATTTTGTATTACCATAAACACATAGCTCTTTCTCTAAACTGTAATTTTTTCAAGGCTACTCAGCTTGATTTGGTGAGATTCTGTTTGATCACAACAGCTTTGCGGCAATAAAGTCGAGCTGGGAGTCAACACAAATGAAACTGATTTTACGTTTACATTTTTGCTTTGTTTTTAATTTACTCTTGATAAAAGCGAGTCTTCATTGATCGCCGCATACAAGACCAAATATTCATAGGAAAAAAGCTTATGAAAAAGCAAAAAATTTAGGAGAGCAAGGAAAAATTTGCCAGCATATAAAGGTTTGCGAAAAATTGTTCAATTGAGTTAAATGTCTCGAGATCGAGAGGCAAAATAGTCGAAGTTAAGTTAGTACTATTTAGGGCGCAGATATGGGGCAATTACTTGAACAAGATTGATTGAAGGAACAGAAAACGTTACATAGTAGCCTCTTAAGAACTCAAAAAAACCAAGAAATGCAGCTATAGAAATTAGATATTCGCGACAATATATTCTGTTTTAGCTTTTAAATGTTCCAAATTTTACGTGCACAGTCTCAGATGATATTCACGCAATTTAATTTTGAAAGTTACGTGAAATGCTTGGAAAATGTTTATCACAAATCGCTGTTATTTCTGCTTATAATATGGAAGTACGCTACAATTTGTAGCAACAGGTATTTTGTACACGAACACCTACTGACAATGATTTTCCTCAAAAAAATTTGGCTCAGCGGGCTGCATAACAAAGATTTAATTTTGTCCTCAGTGAGGTTCAGGAAATTAAAAATTAGAGACCGGAAATGCACTAACATCGCATATTATCACTGATACTTATATTATAATTTTTCCATATGAAAGTCTTAATTTCCGTGCAATACCTCAAAATACCTAACCACAACAATCAACATTTGATACGAGAATGCTACGTGTTTTTCGGATATTTGTGTACCAATTATAACAGTAAACAAATATTTGAAAAAGCCACAAAATTTTGAGAAAAATGACAAATAAGATTCTAACCAATTGGTTTTAGAAAACATTTTCAAAAATAAAAAAATTTTTAATGGGTCTATGCATAAATCTGATGCACAAAAATCACCCAAAACCGCAAACTTTCAATTTTAGCTCTATATTGTTGAAAATTTTTTTAAAAACCCTGCAGACTGACTGCACGCTTTTGTACTAATTTTGGGTGCTATTCTGCTTATGAGATAAAAAAAGGAAACCAAAAAGTCATTTCGGTGGTCACCAAAGCCAGGAGTCACACGCCGCAAATAAAAAGAATGCGAAGAAGTACACTGTCGTCAATTTATTAATTGTTCTCAAACGAAGTTTTTATGCAATTTTTCGCTTGACCAATTCTTCTTCTGACGCATTTGACATCTCGTCCTCAAAAACAGGATACACAGGAATCGTCCAGTGAGCATTAAGTGCACTTAGAGCGTTTCAGCTCACTAGTCTTCAAGTATGCGATTCAAAGAACCTGTTTTGGAGACTTATGGTGCGAAGGGCAGTTCTTAGATCGCTAAAAAATTTGCCGTCATCAACTCAATTTTCAAAATTTAACACTTTAGTTGCAAAATAGGAATCGGAGATAGTTTATGCGTTTCACAGAATACGTTTTGGAGACTTATACTTACGGTGTATAAGTCTGTTGCCACCCCATCAGCCCCCCGTTGTACCCCCCGCTGCGCTCACTTACGCCCTTTCAATTAAGCTAAAGCTAGCCTCACAAGACCATGCCTAGCTACTGACGAAGCCAACCACTCGACGGTCGTTTGAGCGCAATTCGCCCGACGTTAGTCAGTTATGTTTAGTATTTGATATAATTCGAAAGAAACGTTTTATCCAAAGAAGTGGCACTTATCCAAGTGCTTATCTAATCTAATCTACTCGTCTTTGAGGGTCAAACTGAATTATTAATTTGAAGAAGCAGCGTTTTAGCTTTAGATTCTGATTCCTAAAGCAAGAATTTGCAAAAGAATCCACAGAATAATGTATGAGCAAAGACTCATTGGTCTATTTTTTCCCGTTCTTTCTTTTTTTTCAGCGAAATAATTACGCTGCTTCTTCAGAAAGGCCATTTTCTATTTCATAAACATTCCGTCAATCATACAATCATTCATAAAAAAATGAAATAAAATAAAAAACTCGAAGCTGTTAAAAGAAAAATTCATGAAATGAAAACAGAAAAATTTAATCTTTGTTGCAGACAAAACATTAAAAATATTTCAAAGAAACAATTTTACGCAAACTACAAAGTTCGATTTAAAAAAACGATGAACACGTTTTTGAATCCCTTGAAGCCCAGCTGCACAAGGCTGCAACGCTTTTGTAAGTTTTGAGCGCTTTTATTGTTATGAGACAAAATTTCTTTACTGATATCGAAAAATTCGGTTCCCAGAAGGTAAACAGTAAACATGCAGTGTTTAAGCACACAGAATGAACCACTGGCAACCACTGGTGAAAAGACAATTTGATTGAAACCAAAGTGAGGTGTCACAATCCGCAATTTAACAAATGTGTAGAAGTGCAGTCGGTATGTTATAAATATTTCAATATAATTTGAGAGACTATTGATTATCCAAAAGAAGCGTCATTTTCCTCAAAAATTTTTGGAAAAAATATGGAGTTGGGAAACATAAATATTGTTATGAAGAAGCAGCGTCTCAGCATAAGATTATGATGACCGAAGCAAGATTTTACACAAATGTTTTTTTAACATTACACTTAATGACGTATGAGCAAAGTCACAGTTCTTATTAAGTAATTGTATCTAAAAGCTTTAATTAGGAGGCTTTTAGAGATAAAAATTATTCAATGATAGTAGGTTTCTCCCAGATTGACAAAATTATGTGTAAAAATATGAAAAAAGGCACGCCAATATGGGGGAGTAAAGTTTATGCTCAAAAAGTGAGGGTTCGGGGAATGGGCGAATCAGAAGAGATCCAACTTTTGCTAACAAACAGCTAATTTGCGATAAAGTTTAGAAATATGGAAATTTACAGAAGCTCTAGTTGGACAGCCGTGAAGTTTGATTTCTTGTAACAGTTATAGATTACATTAAAAAGTAGAGTAGGCAAAGAAATTTGGCAAGGTATCAGTTTTCTATGAAGTTTCAGAGTGTGTTCTTAGTTTATTTTCACAATGATTAAAAATTGTTATGCGTTTTGATATCTTTGAAGTTAATTCTCCCATACGACAAAAAAGATGTTAAAAGGTAGGTGAATTTGCAACTGCTACTGTAGTTCGTATTCGCTATCTATATTAACAACAAAAAATTAGAAAGCACGTTCGAAAAAACCAAATTTGAACATAAAAATTTTGATTAATGAAAATCACTGTCAGCAAAAAAAGCCATCAACAAATCAAATGAAACTGTGCAATAGCAGCGATGCAAAAGGCTTTTTTTCAAATAATTTGATATATCATCATATTAGGAAGATGGTAAGGAGGCTTGGGTACGACAATGAAGAAAATCAATGAAATTTATCAAGAAAACACTAACAGAAGATGAAATAATCGCCTTTAATTTGTAGAGATGTAAATATTTTGTTCACCATGAAAAGAAAACAAAAATATTTAATGGATTGGGTCAGAGAAAATTGAAGACAACAAAAAGTTTTCTTTACAACAAGACACCAGTAACAAAATGAAGAAGCTCTAAAACAAGGAGCATCCCTTATTTATTCAGTAAGAATTTGATTTACCGCTGTTTTTATTGCCTTTTATTAGGTGCACAAATTGAAAGAATTATGATGACTAGGAAATTGATCCTATCCGCAATCAAAAATTCGCTTCATTTTTTCTGCATCATACAAAAAAATGGCCATCAACAGTACAAAACAGTACATCAGAGAGGCAAAATGCTTTATCTCTGATATTTTTTGAAATTAGTAGAAAAGTCAGAATTCAATAAAAAATTTTCTCTTGCAATTGTTGTACAAATTACTTTTCATATTCAGGTTTCAATTGAAAACAAAAATAGATTAGAATAATGAAAAGATTGACATCCAGAAAAGATAGCAGTCATACACACACATACACACACACACAAACATATATATATATATATATATATATATATATATATATATATATATATCAACTGAAACTTAAAAATCAAAACTGTTATGTTTATGTCGTACAACAACAACAATTTACAATTTTTGAAGAGTTTTCCGCTTTAAAATTTCTTTTTGTAGGAATGGAAAGTTAAACTTAAGCGTTTTTCGGAAAATAACCAAATTAAGACTGACCTTGAATTATTCCCAACACAAAAGAGAATTCTAAAATTGAAACTGTACAAAGATAATAATGGTGAAGAAATTTAAACTGATGAGAACGGTTGAATAAGTAAATATTGACTCTGATAAAGATTATATCGTAGATTAAACACCAAAATTCTCACCCACGTAATATTGGATTAGAAACCCAAATTAGGGGCCTAGGTTATCAAAGTCGTGAATGACTTTCTGAAGATTTTTCCCAAAAAAGTATTTTTCACACAAAGATTAGAAACTTTTGGTAAAAATAGGACTAAAACATCTGAACCAAACATAGATAAGCAGTATATATACGGCTCGATTTTAGCCAAATTAGGGAGAACAATTTGTGCAAATAATATTTGTGTTGAGTGTTCTGTAACAAAACCATTCGGAAAATAACTATATTGTTGTTATAGTGAATTTCATGTAGTAACTTGATTCGACGAGTGAGTTAACAGACCTCTGTCGCTGTAATAGAATCGTAGATTTTGATTGAAACTAGTATACTCAGGTAACTATACTTTTTGTTAAATTAACTTAGCAGTTTTTCAACTACTTTCTCTTTTTAGACCTTTTCTTGTAAATTAGTAGAGCTTAAACTGGTATCTAGTAGTTGTTTGCTAAACGCTTCGATACTTGGCACTCCTAGGCATTTGTAACTAGTTGTTCTGAAGGAACCATAGCGTTGTAATAATTAAGACGGGGTAAAACCTAATCATTTCTTTGGGTTTTCTGTTAATCAACAGCGTAATTGTACAACTTTAGTAACTTCACAATACATCTCTAAGTATCTGAAATCATACTCATTTTAAGATTCAATTAATTGGATTTAAATTAGTTTGGTGACTAGTAAAGTAGTGATCAGCCAATCAACAATTAGGTTAAGTTAGGTTAACGAACTGGAGGACAGCACCGAGTACAAGGCAACATCCAGAAGATTTATTTATGAGAGTATTAATCGGCCAAGCACCCTTCAGAAGACCGCATAGTGAAGCCACCCTGAGAGTAGGCTTGCCTGCTCATAGAAGAATTGGAAAGTTAAGTCAACCCATGTAGTATGGAATGGTGAACCAAGTAGACATTTATAATGGTCTGCAGTAACCTGAAGTACCTGATGGGCAATGTCTTAACTTTCAATCAAGTTGGTTAATACTCGTCTGGTTGGGTTGTCAAGTGAACACCGACGAGCTCTTTATGTCATCTACTATTTGTTTTAATTATATTGGTTGATCGAATAATTAGAAAGTGAATTGAGGACCTGGTGTAATTCTCAATCTTAGAGTCACAAAATTATTTCATTTGGTAAAACATTTAGAAGCTAAAATATCGTATAAAATAGAGAGGCATTACAAACATATTCTAAAATCATCATTATTATTGGCAATTGGCTACAGTTCTATAGCGCCTGAAAATACTGTTTTTAGGGTTTGAACGGAGGGCGTGGTATAACCCTTTAGTCTAGTTAAGAGTAGTAGGTTTGTGAAGTTACCATCCAGACCAGTAGTTTTCTCTAAAGATAGATTCTAGGAACAATTGTGGAATTTTGAACAGGGTAAAACCTCCAGCCTAAATATTCAAATTCTATATTGGCGACCACAGAGGGATTCTTCTGATTAGAAGATAATTTTATTGACCTTTCAATCTTGAAGAACTACGTTTTCCGTACACTTTTTTTGAAATTGGTTCTTCACCATCGGAATCCTAAAGGACTCCGAGGGTGAAAAATAAATCAAAAGACAGGAAGCTACCTGGACAAAGAACAGAGATGTCAGATGCCACCTCCAAAATACCGCCAGCCTTCCAGCAGAGGGGAGAGAGTTTGACTAGCTGGGCAGACAGGGCAGTAAAAGTGTGTCGGAAAACGGACACAAACATCAGCACTCCAGAACTGGATCGCCTCGCGAGCTGGTTGTTTTTGAAGGGACTTTGAGACGAAGAACTTAGGCAACATCTGAGAGATGCCTTATATTGGATTATCTGTAACCCTATGCAAAGCTGTCGATTTGACCACGGAGCAAGCCGAAGACGAATCGGACAAGTGGAGCGCTACGGCTGTCGTGCATCCCACTCCAAACAGGCCTCAAGATGCTGGAAGCTGTGATGACTTAGGCGCCACCCAGCACATAGACGAGAGCGTCAACAGTACGGATCTTTTCCGAATGCTAGAGCTACTCCTCAAAGAATAACAGCAACTTCGCGTGAACATGCACCGGTTGCTTCGAGGGCAACAGAATTTAATTGAACAGCAGCAATCAGCAGCAAGAAAAATAGTGCGCTGTAGCAAGTGCAAGCAAATCGGCCACTATGGTAGAGGTTGCGCCCAAGCTACACAGCGAAGTTGAGACCAGAGCAAAAGAATTGGAAAACCAGACGTTCAGTTATTCATAGAAACTTTCTAAAATGCAACATAAAATAGACTGCCTAAAATTTGTTGTTCGGTGCTGGTTGAAAATCTATTCACTCAATTGCTGTTTTTTTTGTTAAATTCGTTTTAGTTGTTGCTCTTACATTTACTCAAAATAAACGAAATTTTTTTGTTTAATCATTTTTTGAAGGATTTTCTCAGAAAAGGACCGTAAGCAATCAAAACGAAATTTGTTTTTCTTAAAAAAAATGAATTTTGGCAAAAACAAAATCCAGGTAATTAACAAACCACCTGAGAATTATCAAAAAAATTTCAAAGGAAATCATAGTCGTTGTTCATTTGAAATAGCGATAAATTTCTCCACTAATTTTTTTGGGAATTTTTTGAGCAATTTCCTATCAAAGTATTCTTTCGTTTGGGAAAAGGAAGTTATTACTTATTTTTCTTGTTTTTTTTTTAAAAATGTGCTCCAAACCAAACTTAATAATAGAAGTTGTTTTCTTTTCTCCTAGGTTCTATGCTCTGGCGACGATTGCAGGGTCAGAGAAATGCAACAAGGGAATCAGTTCAACACAAGGGAATCAGTTGGATTGGTATACCTTTTACTTTTTTTTGAACTCGAATAGGCAACTCTTATAACAAAAAAAACAAAGATAGCAAAACCTCTGCAGTTTTGCTAGATATACAACAAAAAGACCTTCTCTGTAGTATTCATTCTAAATATATAGAGAGAATATTACCCAATCAATTGGCTCAGTAACCAACCTGATTGATTAGATGCCTAGATTTCATTTGATTATATTTGAGTGAACGGTACGACTGTAGAAGAACATGCATTCTCCAATAAAAGTCTCTCATCATGTCCTCATCTATAAACATGGCTACAAACTTACACAGTTGATTTCGGGTTTCTTTGAACAAAGTAAAGTGAAACAGACAATATGTTCAGAGGATCAACTTTACCTCCACTCAATATTATAACAACATTGCATTAACTCGCATCTTCAGTGTGGTTGAGACGGTTGAGGCATTCGATTGGTCCACTACTTTACATCAGTTGTAATACTCTACTTTCATGATGAAGGCCCAAACAAAGCTGACTTGACCAGTCACCCTGCCGTGTCTTCTGATCACTGGAAACTTCTGTTTGTGACGACAGCAAGATGTTATACACAGAGAAGAAAACAACACACCAGGACGTTGACCACTGATGACAGAGCAGAATAAAATGAAGTTCTAGGTTGTTCCAACTTAATAACAAATGGCGTTTCCAAAACCTTATCATGGATGCGTGGATTCCTGCTTGCAACCCATTTGACAGTGGAGAAACCTTACATTTTGAACAAAAAAGAGGTCCGATGGAGAGTCCGCCCACTGATCGAATCAGAGATGCTGGGAAGGCAACTCATACGGAAGAAAGACTTGACCTTGTAGAGAGAATACGAACTAAAGACTCTCAAGTCCAATAAAACTGTTGTACCGCAATATATGGTGATGTTGCTTTTATTTATATTTACTTTATACTCTAATTTCACTACTGTGTTGTACTATTCAAGAGAATAGTTTAGTCCGGATGGGTGGGATGTAGGAAAGGAAAATTAAACATAAGAATTTTTTCGGTAAAGAACCAAATTAATACTGACCTTGAACTGTTCCCAACACAAAAGCGAA
>NW_027450521.1:0-18469 GCF_964194025.1 Convolutriloba macropyga | reverse complement strand
GAGAAATTTACAGGAGATATCGGACGTTTTTCCACGTAATTAAACATAGAACGCAATTTCGTGTAAATTTCTAAATTGATATGACTTTTTAAATTTACGTTTGAAAAATAGATGATTTTGTGGGCCAATTAAATTATATCAAGTAATTTTTGTTTTTGACAAATTTCTTCGAGGAACCAGTTTTTTTTTCAAAAAGCAGGAAAATCGTGGTACATTTTGTCCGAAATGTTTCTTTAATCTTACCTCTAATAACTGGCTCAAACTTACCTGTATAATTAAGGCTCTATAATTCAAAAATTTACAGGAAATCTGGGAAATATTTTTGAAATGATGCAATCATAACAGTTTTGTAATTAAAAAAATGATTTGTTAAAATTATTGTCACACCATGACAGTTAAGTCGTTTTATTACAAAAGATCATTTACCTGGAGGAGAGAAGAAAATAGGGAATAGAAGACTGTTCCCATCAACCTGAGGCGCAAATGTGAATCTGAAACGCAATAGTGTAAATATTTGACTTCTGACGTTTTCGTTATCGTTAATGGAACTTACAATCTAGCAATCACGTAACCACAAATACCTCACAAATACCACACATTTGACAGAAAAATGAAAATTAAATCATTTCATTCATAATCAGGGTCTGTTTGAATAAATCTAATTTTGCACTATTAGAGTTATTTATTTTTCTTTTTAAATTTTAAGTTTACGGGATTGTCCTTGAAAACTAAAAAAAACGTTAAATGAAGTCCAATTTAAATTGATCACTTGATAAGGCCTAATCAGCTGTGTGGTATCACTCCACCATGCATCTAGAATGAAACGAATAAAAGTGTTCACGGAGCGGGGGCAATTAGCTCAGAAAACAAATCTCAGGTTCTTTTCGAGTGGCTGTCAAATCCAGCATTCAGTTTGGAAGGTCTGGTAGCAGAATAAAACATAACCGACGAACGGGCGAGCGGTTGGCTGCGTCAGTAGCCAGCCACTGTTTTTGTGAGGCTGGCTGTAGAATAATTGAAGGGTCGTAAGGTGACCGCAGCGGGGGTGCACCGCAGCCTGGGTTGCAAAAAGCAAAAGTGGATTGGGTGGATTGATGTGGGGGCGGTGGGTGGGTGGGGGTGTGGGATCATTTTCTAATATCCGCTCTTCACGCCATGAGTATAAGTCTCAAAAACAGTTTCTGTTAATCGCATACTTGAAGACAGTGGGTTGAACGGCTGTAAGGGAACTTTATGCAAACAGGGCGCAATCTCTTTATCCCGTTTCTGAAGACGAAATTAGAATGGGTGAGGTAAAAAATCGGCCAAGCGAAAAGACGCATAAAAGAGACAAACAGGATTAATAAATTTTCCCTGAATTGCTTTTGAGAGCAATTAACAATGATTTCATAAAAAGTGCCTGTTAATTCTTTTGTGATAAAAAAAACATTTCTACTATAACTCATTGTTAATGAGGATCAGAGATGGTGACATTAAGCCACATAACAGCATCATCAATAAGAGAGAGAGAGAGATAGAGTGTGTGTGAAAGAGAAAGAGAGATAAAACGTGAATTAGAAAAAGAAAGAAAGAATCCTCAACAGACAGAGAGGGAAAGAAATAAGAATATTTTCCATGATGGGATTCGACCCTGCAACTTTCTAGCCTTGTTACTAAATCAATCATATAGAGAAAGAAACCTAAAAAAGCAAAAAAATAGTTTTCGATTTCGCAGTACAAAAAAGATCAAAAGATCAAGAAATTTCTGTTAAGTAATTCATCTTCAAGACTTGAAAAATTTCGTTGGACAGTAATGGTTTTTAAACCAAAAAAGGACAAAAATTGAAAAACTTTGGAAACTATTGCAAATTTTAACAAAAATGTTTTAAGAACATTTCATTGTCTCAAGAGTATATCCAGTATTCTTATTTTAAGCCTGAAATAGTTTCACTGGCTCATAAAGATCCATAGACCTGGAACATGGTAAAAAATTTTCTAAAATTTGAAAAAAAAATTTTAAATTTTATCCGAAAACTACTGAAACTGGAGTAATAAAAAATACTGACCGAAATTCTAAGATTACTAAAAACTATGTAGCGACCTAATTTCAAAACTTGGAGGAGGTCCCAGAGCCCATAGTGCCGCAAAATTCTCAAAAAACATGAAAAAATTGCAAACATTTTTAAAAATTGCTTGAATTAGTGATATTATTATCTTGAGAAACATTCCATTACATCTGTGAACTATGCAGTAACGTGATAAAAAACACTAGAGGAAAATCTGTGGCTTGTGAGGCTAGAGAAACATAGAAAATGACAAAAAAATTTAAAAAATTTAAAAAATTTGCAAGTTTTTTTTAAAAAAAAAATTGATAAAAATTGTGATATTGAAAAAAAGAAAATTAATCCATGATCTACAAAAAGTTTCAGTAACTTATTATCAAACCCTAATAGAGTTTTTCTAACGCTATTGGAGGTTTTTGAAAATGACTATGAATGTCAAAGAATTGAGAAAAGGCAAAAACTGTCAAAAAATGCTAAAATTCGTGTTGTTAAAAGTTTACAAGACACGCCAATACATCTAGGAAGCATAAAAAACCTATTTTCAAACCTTAAAGGAGATTCTTTTGCTCTTGAGGCTGAAAAACCTAAAAAACACAAAAAATTTTCCAAAAACTTGAAAAAAAGCAGGTTTAAAAAAATTGCTAAAATTTAAGACATTATAAAGTTGAAAAACTATTCCATGGCCAATAAAAGTTTGTCAATAACTTATTATGAAAGTCCTTGGGGGGGGGGGGGGGTGGTGCACCGAGGACTGAGCAGGGGGGGGGGTAGGCGACAGTGGGGTGGGTGGGGTAACTGCCCGGGGGGTGGGGGCACTAGGGGGTCAACAGTGGAGGGGTATTCAACCTCTAGGAGCCCCCCTTCACACCATAAGTATAAGTCTCCAAAACAGTTTGAGCTGAAGCAGAGCTGAAAGGCTCTAAGAGCACTTAATGCCCGAGGACTAAAAGTTAAAAGCGTCAGACAAAAAAAATCGGTCAAGCGAGCAATCGCATAAAAAATGACCGACTTTGTTTGAGAGCAATTAAACAGTAACGGAAAATTAGTTTACAAAAATGATGCGGCACATCTCATATTAAAGGATTGTTTAATGGTTCACTCAGTCTGCAATAAGAGTGAATAGTTCGGTAAGCACTATAAAAATTCAAAGACAGCACCAGTGTCTTTCAGTTTTTGTGGATTTGAAATTGGACGTTTCAATGACCAAGAAATAATAACAATGAATAAAGAAGAGAGAAAAAATGTCCATGTTCATTTTGAAAGCAGAAGGCACCAAGAAAATGATAAATGGGTGGGCGAAGGTGAAAACGGCATAAAATAAAGGATTGAATTATTACCGAATCTCAAAGTAGAATCTGAAAAAAGTTACAAATAAAAAAGAAGTTGAGAATTTTTTCCGTATTCTCTCCCAGCTTAAGGGGTGCTTACTTTTGCACCCGCATGCGCACGTGTCGCATTTTTTCATAATAATTTACTGTGTAACGGCACGTATTCTGTTATGGGGGGCAAAAAATAATTGGGGGCAAAAGATCCAAAACGATTTTCGAGTATGATCTTAAAATTTTTGTGCATATTGCTTCTAGATTTGAGAACCGCATTACATTGAATATCTCCCCGTTTTGTTGTCGACTCTGGGTAATTATATAAATCGGGTAAAGGAAGCATAACTGTATGTGAATGTGAAACGTGAAATCTAATGGGAAAGATCATCCGTACTGGTTTACAAAACTGACCCCCACATCTCAAAAAAGTATATGCAGAGACTGGCATGGCCCAAGTGAGTCCAC
This sequence comes from Convolutriloba macropyga, assembly GCF_964194025.1. NCBI lineage: Eukaryota > Metazoa > Xenacoelomorpha > Acoela > Convolutidae > Convolutriloba > Convolutriloba macropyga. Next base: position 14,640 of record NW_027450521.1, on the reverse strand, counting down.
CGCGATTAAATCCTTCCCGTCGTTGAACCCCAACAACTTAATTCTTAGTTTTCAAAAGTGATCGTTTGCAAAAACTTGTTTAAGTTATCTGATAATTAATGGTATTGGCTCCCCAGAACGGATAGCGATCCAAGGACCACTAATACAACAAGACTCAATATCCACCTCAATAAACTTTTTTAACTCATAAATCGGAGAACAAAACACTTGAGTGTAAATTTAATCTGGGGTTGAATAAGACCCACTAAATGAATGTAAAGGAATCTAAATCTTAATGGAGTTACGGTTAACCATTGTTAAGCTAATGTTAAGTTAAAACTTTAACTTATCTTCTTTTAGGTAAAGTTTTCCTAGAATTACTTCTACTTTTTTGTAAAATTCTGCACTAAAATTACCAAAATAATGTTAGGCCTGTTTAACAAAATCAGACACGCCTCTATACTTCTTTCCGAGTCGTAAAAATAGATGAACAAGACGATTCAAAAAATTTAATCCAAAAACTTTACATTTTTCGAGGTGAAACTTGTCAATGGTCACTTTTGATAGCCCTTTTTTTAAACGGTGTTCTCTAGACGTCTAAAAGAAGCCTCCAGTCCCTTTCGGTTTTTGTGGATTTAAAATTCGACGTTTATTTGACTATGAATGAAAAGAGAAGAAAATTTTCTATGTTAACATTGAATTCACATTCTGTTCTATTTCGAGCCAGAACTCCAAAGCAGCAATAATTTGTTTTCAAAAGTTTGTTTTAAACCTAATAGTGTAGAAAATCAAATAGGTCTGTAACTATGATATCGGGACAATTAACCAAGATTAGGAAGTTTCTTATGCAATGGGATTATCTGCTTTCAAAAAAATTTCAAAATCGAATTGTTAATTGACACCAGAAGAATTTGATAAATGTTTGGGTGGGTGAAAGTAAAATTGTTGTTTAAACATAACCGACTAACGTCGGACAAATTGCTCCCAAACGACCGGCGAGCGGTTGACTTAGTCAACAGCTAGCCACGTTTAGTGACCTCAGGGCACTACATCTTTATCACATTTCTGAAGACGAAGATCAAATGGGTCAATCGAAAAATCGGCCACGCGAAAAATTGCATAAAATACAAACAGGGTTAATAAATTTGCTATAAATTGCTTTTGAGAGCCATTAACAATGGTTTCCTAAAAAGTGCTTGTTAGATCAGTTATGATAAAAAACCTTTCAAATATAACTCAATGATAATGAGGATCAGAGATGATGACATTACGCAAAGAAGATGCTGAAATTAAGCAAGACATTAATGTCTTAAGAACGAATTCATTTTCTCAAGTGACTATCCAGTATCCCTGTTTCAAGCCAGAAATAGTTTCACAGGCTCATAAGGATCCGTACACTTGGAACATACAAATTTTCCAAAAATTTGATAAGTTTAAATTTTATCCAAAAATTACTAAAACTGCAGTCATAAAAAATGTTGATCACCATCCCATTAACTCTAAAAACTATGCAGCAGCTTATTATCAAACCTTGGAGGAGGTTCGAGGGCCTCTGTTGCCGGAAATTATGAAAAATATGAAAAATTGCAAATATTTTAAAAAAATGCTTATATTCGTGATATTAAAATCTTAAAGAACATTCCATTAGAGCTATAAACTATGCAATAGTAAATTTTCAAACCCTTGAGGAAGTTCCGTGGCCCTTGAGGATATATAAATCACAAAAAAGTTTTAAAAACTTAAAAAAAAATTGCAAGTTTTATAAAAAAAGTTGCTATAACTTGTGATAAAGATGAAAATTAATCCATGACAAACAAAAATTTTCCAGCAACTTATCATCAAACCCTGATGGAGGCTTCCTGACATGTGAGGTTCAAAAAATCTGAATAATGAGTATAAATGTCAAAAAATTGGAAAAAATGGCTAAAAATATCAAAAATATGCTAAAATTGGAGATGTTAAAAACTTGCAAGACATTCCGTTTATTCTAAAAATTATTCAGTAACCTATTTTCAAACCCTAGAGGAAGTTCTTTGGCTCTTGAGAATGAAAAAATCTTAAAAACTACAAAAAAAAATCAAAAAAACTTGAAAAAAAGCAAGTTTTATAAAAAAAAAATTGCTAAAACTTGTGACATTAAGTTGAAAAACTATTCCATGCCCATTAGAAACTTGTTAGTAACTTATTATCAACCCCCTGAGAATTTTTTCTGTCCCCTGGGTCTGGAAAGACCTGAATAAGGGAAAAAATGTCAAAAAATTTGAAAAAATTGCACGTTTTGTCAAAAAATTGCTAAAATTCGTGACGTTAAAACGTTGAAACCATTCCATTACCACTAGAAACAATGCAGTAATCTATTATCAAACCCTAGAGGAGGCTCTTTGACACCTAGGGATAATAAAAATCAAAAAATGTCAAAAATTTTCAAAAGGCTTGAAAAAAAGTGCAAAAAAAATTATTAAGTTTGCTTTTTTAGCAAGCGGTTGTTCGTCAGTAGCTTGCCACAGGGGGGGGGGGGGGGGGGTTGGGGTGCACCGGGTGCAGATTGAGGTGGCAGAACTGGGATTGGGGCAACAGCCCGGTGGGGGAGGGGGTCAACAGTTGGGGTGTCTTCAACCTCTAAGAATCGCCCTTTACACCATAAGTATAAGTATAAGTCTCCAAAACAGTTTGAGCTGAAAGAGAGCTGAAAGGCTCCAAGAGCACTTAATGCCCGCTGGGCGCTACTGTTAATCCCGTTTTTGAGGACGAAAAGTCAAAAGCGTCAGACGAAAAATCGGTCAAGCGAAAAATTGCATAAAAAATTGCTACAAACTTCGATTGAGAGCAATTAAAAATTTGATTGAATTCTTACCGAATCTTAAAAGAGAAACTGAGAAAATTTGAAAATGAAAAAGAAGTTTAGGATCTTTTCCGTTTGTGCCCCCACTCGTACGTTATGCGCCCCCCAGTTACAGAGCACGTGTCATTACATAGTAAAATACTATGTAAAAATATTGCACGTGCGTCTGGGGGGGGTGCAAATAATATGCGCCCACTAAGCTGGGGGGGGGGGGGGGGCACAAACGGAAAAGATCCGAAGTTTAATATCACTTTCGTTTGTGATTTACCTACTGATTTCTTATGTAATGGCACATATTCAGTAACTGGGGGGCGCATAACATATTGGGGGTGCGGGGGAGGGGCAAAAGGTTCAAAACTAATTTTGAGTTTGAACTGAAAATATTTCAGCATATTGGTTCTGGACTTGACAACCAGATTATATTGAATAACCTGTCAAACTGTTGTCGATTAATAATTAAAATTAAAACCGGAAAAGGAATCATAACTGTCTGGTAAATGTGAAGTCTATTTGGAGAGGTCATCCGTACTTTTGGGTCTTTCCCATCACACCCATGAAAACACAGCCCCCATTATTGTATAATACTATAATGAGGTGTGGTCTACAGGTTATCTCACCATTAAGCTGGGCTGATGGAGGCGAGGCTGAAATGGGAAAGAACCGTAGTTTCTAATATCCAATTTTTTGTTTGCAAAAGTTGTAAAAATCATTTAAGCTGCATATTTCATTATCAAAACAAGAAATAAATTGTCATGAAAACACGTGGAAAGATAGAAATGAATGGGAGCCAGGACCTAAGCATCAACCGCCTTGTTTTTTTTTGATGTTTCGATAGACGCATGAGGATATTTCAATACCTGTCTGTCCTTCCCCATCATTGCATCCCCCGGACTTATGCCCCCACATCCAATTATAGTATACTTGTGATAATTACGCGGGAGTATACTTTATATGGGCAGAAAGCTTGGAGTCATATGGAGGGAAAAGCACTGTTGCTCTAATTACACTAAGAGTAGATCAAGTATAATAAATAAGTATTATTTATCATAAAAATTTTAACAATACCCTTAAAAGTTAAAATGTTGCAACATAATACCATCCGAGAAATACTTTTTAAATCTATTATATATCAAATGTGCTGAAAATTGAACCCCTTTTTTATAGGAAGGGAGGGCTATATTTTTGGTAGGATTTGGGGTTGGTTATTTATAATGAAAAATATCCAAAGCACAATTACCCAAGATGTTTGTTCGTGTTAGCAAACCAGATTTTGATCTGAACATCCAACGAAGTAGGAGTCGACCGGAAGATAAACTCAGGTTGGTAGGTAAAGGTGGAATAATCTGTCGTGGCTCCCGGGAATATAAATGTGTCACCTTCCAGACTAATATTGCTGCTGCAATAATTCACTTCGAGTAAAGAAATTTGTTTGAAATTTGGAATTATCAACGGATTATCGTTGTAGCCATATATTTTAAGCAATTTCACTTGTTGAAGACTAGAGATATGGGTGTTCAGAATAGGCTGTACATCACTTAATGGTAAATTCTCTACACCCGAAAGGAGAAGAGTGTCGTAAACTACTTTTTCTGATCCGATTGAAGCCTGAGCTAAATTGGCAATACTTTCAACATACGAATCAGTCACCTCAAGTCCCCACGTTCTGCTATCACCAGACGGGGCCGTAATGGTCACATCTTTGCTAACCGTTTTAAATTTTTTATTCCTAATTATCACATTGTCGCAATTCTTGTCAATGATAACCCGATTTAGAATTTGCCTGTCTTTATCAACTATACACTTACATGCGCATCCTGCGTCTCCCTGCCACATCGAATTGTATGTATCGCAGTCCACCTCCTGTTGTTGCTGTTGTTTTACGACTTCAAAATTAAAGATTGAAAAGGCCGAAAACAACAAAAATTCCATCATCTCACTCTCTCAAGTTCCAGCTAAAAGTCACCAATAAACTTTGACAATTTTAAACAAAACCGCATTTCGTTCAGCAACAAACGCACGCATTTAAAACATTTAAAACAAAATAAAACCAATGCATCTTGAAACATAAAATTGGATTAAAAATGTGTTACCAGGAATTCAATTAATTCTTAGCCTCACTCAAAGCTGCATCATCAGGGAGGTGAGTCTCAGTGTAAACGTTAGAACGTTAAATGTCAGTGAATTTTATTCACCCTCGGCCATTAAAGCCCTGAAATCAAGTGATGGGCTCAATTGTAACAAGGGAACAGGATTTATATTTTGACAATTTTAGATTCCCATGGTAAGAAAATAGACGTTCTTGCTCTGCATTCGATAAAGAGTCAAAAATGAGATTTTTTTAGAGCGAAAATGCAACTAGGTATGGCAAATAACTATGGCTGTGTGCTCTACAGCAACACAAAAAATGAGATCTTTTCTGTTTATCCCCCCCCCCCCACTCGACCCAGTACGTTATGCGCCCCCTAGTTACAGAGCACGTGCCATGACATAAGTACTTCACTATGTAAAATATGGCACGTGCGTTGGGGGGGGGGGGGGGGGGGGAGGTGCAAATGATATGCACCAACAATCTGGGGTCACACACGATAAAGATCCATAAACTGTTAATGGGTGTAATGAAAATCTCTGGGAGGGCCAAAACAGAACAAATCCGGGAGCACTGCCCTTATGAGTAAAAATTGATATAAAATTTGACACCAGCTTCTGGGGGTGCAATTAATATGCACCTCATTAAATGCACCCGATGTGCACCCAAACCATTAATTGAATGAAGTCAAAAGGAAGAAAGAGTGTATTGCCAAAGACCCAAGTTCTCTGTCAAGCTATTTGCGGATCACTCTCCCGGGTCAACACTTCTTAGTAGTCATACAAGGATCATATATGATATCATACAAATCATAACGTATTTCATAGCACGATCCTTGTATGACTACTAAGAAATCATGGATCTTTTCCGTTTGTGCCCCCCCAGTACGTTATGCTCCCCCCGTGAGAGAGCACGTGTCATTACATCGTAAATCATTATGTAAAAATATTGCACGTGCGTCTGGGGGTTGCAAATAATATGCACCCACTAAGCTGGGGGGCACAAACGGAAAAGATCCGAAATCATATATGACTACTAGGAAATCATATATGAACCTTGTATGACTACAAAGAAGTCATATATGATCCTAGTATGAATACCAAGAAACATAATTCTATTTTTCATAAACTTTTAACCAATTATGTCTTTTAAAAATTTAATTCGGCAAAGACTCGCTTATGTGATTCCCCGGCATCACTTTGTGATCCACCAAAAGATACAAACATACAATATCATTTGCAAAGTTGGGCACTCAAAAAAAGTAAATCTTAATAGATAAAAGGTTCTTATATTCTCTGTGGCCAGCTTATACCTATGAATGATCATATAATAAAAACTTTTAAAAAAATTTTGCAGATAACCTCAAATTCGATTTCTGAACATATTTAAGTTGGAAACGTATTATTCTTTTAGCCCACACAAAGAATCAAATTTGTAATGCACATCCGATATAATAATTTATTATGTCCTCTGACTACATTATACGGCACATTGTGGAACCAATCAATGTTTTATGTGTCATATATGACCTTGTATGATTTCCAAGAAATTTTTTCAACATCAAAACAAAATGAAAAAAATACAGTTTTAGGCTTCAAATTTTTTTGTATGATCCCTGTATGATTTCTAGGAAACCATATATGATCCTTTCATGACTACTAAGAGACGATACAGATCAAATATGTCCTTGTATGAATACTAAGAATCATATATGACCTAGTATTACTACTAGGAATTGTTTATGATGAGCAACCCGGGCTTCGGGTAATTCACTTTATACTCCCACAAACTTAAATCCCCTCTTTATTGCATATTAACGGCAACTGAGAGTCAATCTATGTTATTTGACTATTGAACTTGGGATTGCGATAGAGATAGTAATGTAATGACCCCTCTATTTTAATGATAATTTTTTGAGAATTCTGTAAAAAAACAAGATGTTTAGTTTTAAGCATGGGACTCAGTCCGATACCAGATCAAAAACTTCCCCAGTGATCCCGATAACGAATGCAATTCACAATTTTTTTGTAAAATAGCACGTTGCATTCTAATAAAAAGTGCAGATTTTCGCGGGGGGGGGGACAAAAAAATATATTTATAATAAGAAAATAACCAAAAGTTTTTGCCCTCTCTCTCTCTCTCTCTCTCTCTCTCTCTCTCTCTTTCTCTCTGGATCTCTCGCTGAAAAGATAACCTGGGCTAGTTTGAACAAAAAACGCTAAACAGACGTCAAATCAAATTAGAACTTACGAAGTAAAAGAATTCGCGGATCGTGCGGGGAATATTTGAAAAGCAGAAGAAAGTTTTAATTTTGATGAATTTTGGTGTCTTTCCCATTATTGCCCCCTCCCCCGGCTTAGTAGTCAGATAACCTATAGACCCCCAAATCTTGGTACTTATACTAAAATGGGGGCTATATTTTCTTGGCGGCAATAATGGGAAAGACCCGAATGTTTTAGTGATGTTTCCCTGCACGAGTCTTGTGAGCTTTCCGTTTGTGGCTCAATCGGCTTTGGTTAAATATCCCCTTGACGCATATATTCGTTCTTATCACGTTTTTAAATATTGAAATTCTCTGTAATAGAAGGCTGTGTGTGGCACAATTTGAATAGATACCAACTTTCTATCAGGTTTTTTCTATATGCAAAATTTATACAATCTTTTTACAATGAAAACAAAATTTATTGTAATATATTGTAATGTTTTGAGTATTTTGAACCCCTCCCCCTACAGCTGAGTATTCATATAACCAAGAGCCCTCTCAAAGATGGTACTTATAACCTAATGGGAGTCGGCCAGAATTTCTTAAGTGATATAAGGGAAAAGCCCAAGGCCAAAAAAGGTTAGTCTCTACAGTATATCTTAAACAACAATCCTTGTTTTAGAGGTTCCGACTCACGCACCCCCATCATAATTTGAAGCTTGTAGAACACACGAATTATTTGCAAGCAGCATGGATGAAAACTAACACAATATTAAAAATCTGCTGCGACGGTTATTATTTTCATGGGCTATTTTGGGCAAAAAAATGCAGATTATGTTGTTTCTTTTTGATGATCTTTTGGAACAATATGTACTTAAGACGTGACTCAAATGAAAGTAAACTTGAATTAGTTACCTGTATAAAAGGTTTTCTATCATTATTCTAAGAACTTTGTGATCCACCAAAAGACCCAAACGTACAATATCATTTGCAAAAGTGGGCACTCAATAAAAGAATAATTCTAAGTTGATAAATAAATTTCTGATATTCTCTCAAGCCAGCTTATACCTATGAATGCTCATTTAATAAAAATTTTTATAGAAATTTTGCAGATAACGTCGAATTCGATTTCTGCACATATTTAAGTTGGAAAATTGCTATTCTTGTAGCCCACACAAAGAATCAAATCTGTAATGCACATGCGATATAATAATTTATTATGTCCTCTGGCTAAATTATACGGGACTTTGTGGAACCAATCAATGTTTTTTGTGTCATATATGACCTTGTATGATTTCCAAGAAATTTTTTCAACATCAAAACAAAATGGAAAAATTACAGTTTTAGACTTCAAATTTTTTTGTATGATCCCTGTTTGGTTTCTAGGAAACCATATATGATCCTTGTATGACTACTAAGAAACCATACAGATCATATATGACATTGTATGATTACTAAGAATCATATTTGACCTAGTATCACTACTAGGAATTGTTTATGATGAGCAACCCGGGCTTCGGGTATTTCACTTTATAGTCCCACAAATTTAAAACCCCTCTTTATTACATATTAACGGCAACTGAGAGTCAATCTATGTTATTTGACTACTGAACTTGGGATTGGGATAGGGATAGTAATGTAATGACCCCTATATTTTAACGCTAATTTTTTGAGATTTCTGTAAAAAAACAAGATGTTTAGTTTTATGTATGGGACTCAGTCCGATATCCAATCAAAAACTTCCCCAGTGATCTCGATAACGAATTCAATTCACAATTGGTTTGTAATATAGCACGTTGCATTCTAATAAAAAGTGCAGATTTTCCAGGAGGGGATTTTCATTCTCACTTCACTGGAGATGACAAAATCTGCTGAAAAATAAAAGCTGTTTTTTTCCCAAAATTGATTCTTTCCTAGCATAAGTCCTATTGCTTTGTAATCAAAAAAGGCATCAGCCTGTCAATATTAGTAAAAATGCCATAGTAGGGGCCAAAAAGTTGTGGACAATAATGGGAAAATACCCAAAAGTTTTTACCCTCTCTTTCTTTCTCTCTCTCTCTCTCTCTCTCTCTCTCTCTCTCTCTGCTTCTCTCTCTCTCTCTCTCTCTTTCTTTCTCTTTGGATCTCTCGCTGAAATGATAACCCCGGCTAGTTTAAACAAAAAGCGCTAAATCAGACGTCAAATCAAATTAGAACTTATGAAGTAAAAGAATTCGAGGATCGTGCGAGGTATACTTGAAAAGCAGAATAAAGTTTTATTTATGTTGAATTTTGGGGTCTTTCCCATTATAGCCCCCTCCCCCCAGCTTAGTAGTCAGATAATCTATAGACCCCCAAATCATGGTACTTGGTACTTATACTATATTGGAGGGCTAGAATTTCATGGCGGCAATAATGGAAAAGACCCGCATTTCTTAGTGATGTTTCGCTGCACGAGTCTTGGGACATTTCGGTTTGTGGCTCAATCAGCTTTGGGTAAATATCCCCTTGACGCATATATTTGTACTTATCGCGTTTTTAAATATTGAAATACTCTGTAGGAGAAGGCTCTGTTTCATTGGAACGGCATGAAGAGCCGGGTGTGCCACAATTTGGAAAGATACCAACTTTCTATCAGGTTGTTACTATATGCAAAACTTATGCAGTTTTTTTTACAATGAAAAAAAAAAATATTGTAATGTATTGTAATGTTTTGAGTTACAATACAACCCCCCCCCCCCCGCCGCAGCTGAGTATTCATATAACCAAGAGCCCTCTCAATGATGGTACTTATAACCTAATGGGAGTTCGCCAGATTTTCTTAAGGGATATAAGGGAAAAGCCCAAGGCCCAAAAAAGGTTAGTCTCTACAGTATATCTCAAACAACAATCCTTGTTTGGGAGGTTCCGACTCACGAAACCCCATCATAATTTGAAGCTCAGTCATGTAGAACACACGAATTGCAAGCAGCAGGGTTGAAAACTAACACAATATTAAAAATCTGGTGCGTCGGGTACTAATTTCATGGGCTATTTTGGGCAAAAAAATGCAGATTTTGTTGTTTCTTTTTGATGATCTTTTGGATCAATGAGTACTGAAAACGTGACGCAAATGAAAGTAAACCTGAATTAGTTACCTGTATACAATTTTTTCTATCATTACTCTAAGAACTTTGGGATTTTTTCCGTTTGTGCCCCCCCCCCCCAGCTTAGTGGGTGCATATTATTTGCAATCCCCAGTCGCACGTGCAATATTTTTACATAATGATATACTATGTAATGACACGTGCTCTGTCACGGGGGGAGCATAACGTACTGGGGGGGCACAAACGGAAAAGATCCGAGCTTTGTGATCCACCAAAAGACCCAAACGTACAATATCATTTGCAAAGTTGGGCACTCAATAAAAGAGTAAGTCTATGTAGATAAATAAAGTTCTGATATTCTCTGAAGCCAGCTTATACCTATGAATGCTCATTTAATAAAAATTTTTAAAAAAATTTTGCAGATAACCTCAAATACGATTTCTGCACATATTTAAGTTGGAAACTTTTTATTCTTTTAGCCCACACAAAGAATCAAATTTGTAAAGCACATGCGATATAATAATTTATTATGTCCTCTGACTACATTATACGGGACTTTGTGGAACCAATCAATGTTTTTTGTGTCATATATGACCTTGTATGATTTCCAAGAAATTTTTTTGTATGATCCCTGTTTGGTTTCTAGGAAACCATATATGATCCTTGTATGACTACTAAGAAACCATACAGATCATATCTGACCTTGTATGATTACTAAGAATCATATTTGACCTAGTATGACTACTAGGAATTGTTTATGATGAGCAACCCGGGCTTCGGGTATTTCACTTTATAGTTCCACAAATTTAAAACCCCTCTTTATTACATATTAACGGCAACTGAGAGTCAATCTATGTTATTTGACTACTGAACTTGGGATTGGGATAGGGATAGTAATGTAATGATTCCTATATTTTAACGCTAATTTTTTGAGATTTCTGTAAAAAAACAAGATGTTTAGTTTTAAGTATGGGACTCAGTCCGATACCCGATCAAAAACTTCCCCAGTGATCTCGATAACGAATTCAATTCACGATTGATTTCTAATATAGCACGTTGCATTCTAAAAAAAAGTGCAAATTTTCCCGGGGGGAATTTTCATTCTCACTTCACTGGAGATGACAGAATTTGCTAAAAAAATAAAAGCTGTTTTTTCCCAAAATTGGTTCTTTCCTAGCATAAGCCCTCTAGCTTTGTAATCAAAAAAGGCATCAGCCTGTCAACAATAGTGAAAATGCCATAGTAGGGGCCAAAAAGTCGTGGACAATAATGGGAAAATAACCAAAGTTTTTACCCTCTCTCTCTCTCTCTTTCTCTCTCTCTCTCTCTCTCTCTCCCTCTCTCTCTCTCTCTCTCTCTCTCTCTCTCTCTCTTTCTTTCTCTCTGGATCTCTCGCAGAAATGATAACCCCAGCTAGTTTAAACAAAAAACGCTAAATCAGACGTCAAATCAAATTAGAATTTATGAAGTAAAAGAATTCGAGGATCGTGCGAGGAGTACTTGAAAAGCAGAAGAAAGTTTTAAGTTATGTTGAATTTTGGGGTCTTTCCCATTATAGCCCCCTCCCCCAGCTTAGTAGTCAGATAAACTCACGTCCCTTAACGCCCGTAAGCGCCGACCCGTCCGACCTAGGCGCTATAACACCTAATCATTTTCTACTCGGTAACCAAGCAACCAGAATTCCGTCCATCGTTGGCGTCGACGAGTTTGATCATCGTAAGCGGTACGCTCGTGCACAGTCATACGCCAATGCAATTTGGGCACGTTGGCTCAAGGAGTATGTACCCGAACTGAACCGTAGATCTAAGTGGCAGACGCCTGCCGAGCAGCACCTCAAGGTCGGTGATTTAGTTTGGATCGTTGAAGAAAGCAACCCTAGGGGTTACTATCCAACTGCTCGGATTGAAGAAGTTCGGTACGGCTCCGACAGCGTCGCCCGCTCCGCCGTCTTGCGCACGTCATTCGGATCGCTCGTCCGCCCACTCGTTAAGCTTGTACCAATCCTCCCAAGATTTTCTTCTTGGCCGGAGGATGTTACCGAGTAAATTGAATTGAATAAATTATATCACTAGATAGAGAATTTTTGTGCGTATTTTATCAAAACTTTCGCTTGAATTTTCCGTTCTAAATGCAACATACGTATTATTTCTGAGAAATACAAAGGCCGATTTCCCATTAAGAATAACTTCCAAAATGGCTCAAAACTGATCGCTTAGCCTAACAAACGCGGTTTTTTGAACAGATTAGTTTTAATCGGTGACCTAGACTAAGACCTGCTAAAAAAGATCAAGCTAGATTTGCCTCCAAGTAAACGAGGCTTTTGCCTTGAACGTTGATCTTACACAGTTACGTTGTATACATATAGACGCTATATCTTGAATATAGATTACGATAGAGTGTTTTCACCTATATTTTTGGTACCGCGACTCTTGGGTGTCCAATGATCTTGCAAATAGACTTGGTTTGCACGGTACAGCATTGAAACTAACAGTCAAGGGTATAAATACCGAGGAGGTTGTAGACACTAAGTTAGTTGAACTAATTGTAACACCACGCGACAACCAAGCATTTGAACCATTTAAAGTCAGCCCTTACGTAAAAGAAAATTTGAATGTAGGCGCCCATGTCATTAACATTAAAGAACTTCAGGAAACATACCCGCACCTAGCAGTTCTAGACCCAGTTACATATTGCTATGGAAACATCGAGATGATACTTGGACAGGATGTGTATCATGCCATCCGCCCGTTAGAGTACTTCGCTGCCGACGAGAAGTCCTCGCCCTTCGCTGTTCGCTTGCCCATAGGTTGGGTTCTAAGCGGCCCTCTACCGTCGTCTTCAGGTATAGTCTGGACTTGTTTCAAAGCTAATATGGAGCAGGATTTTGAACTCGCTAGTCAGGTAAAATCTTGGTACGACATGGAGTCGTACGGCGCACTTAAGCAAGTAGACCCTCGATCCGCCTCGGATGCACGTGCGCATGAAATTCTTGAAAACACCACCGTGCATAATGGAAAAAGGTACGATGTCGGAATGCTATGGGCTGAAGATAACATCGAACTGCCCAACAATTATTTCTCAGCGCTTGTTCAATTAAATTCTTTGGAAAAGCGGCCTGCGAAAGACCAGACTTTAAGGGAAAATTACTCGAATACCATCAAAGAGGACTTAGACAAAGGCTACGTAGTAAGGGTCAAAGATGCTCATAAGGTGGAAAGTCGCTCGGAACGAGAGTGGTACCTACCACACCATCCGGTTGTTAACCCGAACAAGCCGGGCAAGGTCCGTAGGGTACTAAACGGAGCAGCTAAATTCCATGGCGCCTCTCTTAATAAGTCATTACTCACCGGACCTGACTTACTGCAAAACCTAATCTGTGTACTCCTACGGTTCAGACAACATCAATTTGCCGTATCCGCCGACATCGAGGGAATGTTCCTCCAAGTTGGAGTGTTACCATATGATCAACCATCATTGCGCTTTTTGTGGCGGGAGGACCCCACATAAAATGGTGTGGTACACCAGATACGCGCCACATCTTGGGGGCAAAAGATTCGCCCACCTGCGCCAACTACGCACTTCAGCGCACGGCACGCGATAATGCTAAGGAGTACCCAGAAGCTGCGAAAGCCGTCCTTGAGAACTTCTAATGGACGATTACTTACACTCAGTGGAATCCCCCGGGAGGGCCCTCATTAGGTCGAAGGAATTGGTACATCTTCTCCATCTAGGTGGGTTCAAGCTTACTAAGTTTGTAAGCAATGTACCAGATCTGGCTGACCGAATTGATGGGTCTGCTCAATCCACTGAACCGAAGGTCATCGTTTCATCAAAGGAGGAATCAATGCACGTGCTTGGGTTTAAGTGGGATCACAACAACGATACTCTGGTTGTGAGTAGGGGCACTAACAGCACCATCACGAAAAGTTTAACACAGCGCTTGGTCTTAAGTCTTGTGTCAAAGGTCTACGACACAATTGGTCTTGTCGCACCTTTCACTGTTGGTGCTCGGTTAATCTTGAAAGACTTTTGGCGTGTCAATGGACAAGGTTGGGATGACGAGTTACCTAAGGACACAGGTCACAGATTCGTTGCCTGGTGTATTGAACTGCCGCGGTTAGCTGAGATCACTATACCGAGAAGTTACTTTTCAGGACCATTCCAACATCTTGAACTCCACATGTTTGGTGATAGCTCGCAAGACGTATTCAGTGCAGTAGGTTTTCTTAGGGCTCAAGTAACTTGCCCCTCCGGGGAGATTATAACAGAGCTGGCGTTTGTCTTGGGCAAGGCCCGTGTTGCACCTATGAAGGTAATGACAGTTCCTAAGTTGGAATTACAAGCCGCTCTCCTCGCTGCCCGTTTAAAAAGGGAAATCTGTCGAGCATTGACGATTACTGTGGACAAAGTCTTCATGTGGACAGATAGTACCATCGTCTGGCAGTGGATAAGCTCAACAAACAAA
>NW_027450520.1:0-17000 GCF_964194025.1 Convolutriloba macropyga | reverse complement strand
ACTTCTATTGGCTGTGTCAGTCGATAAAAACAATAAAAACCAGTAATATTTGAGAAAAGTAAAAAAGTAATGTACCTGGCTGCGGCTCGAAATCACTTGTCTGGATGCGTGCATTTCGAAATAGCGAACTACACTAAGTTGCCTCCTGTAGTTGGACTTCAGTTGTTTTATCTTGCCTATTGAGTAGTTTGACTTAAAAAAATCAGAAAAAATCCAATTGAGTCCTGAAATGATCCTTTTGGTAAGCAGCAGCTGATCCTGATCAACCACCAATATAATGTTAGACGATCAAACAAACACCGAATACTGATTACCGAATACTGCGTTGCTATTGGATTTGACGAATTTTTGTTATAAAAAGCAGTCAAAATAGTGTTAGCTGATTTTTGGGCCCGCAATTTGAAACTAATAGTTTATAATTCTCTAAATGAGATGTTTAATTTGGCCTGGTCCAGAATCCGTCTTGGGTCTGTTCGGTCTGGCTCATGGTCTGAATAGGGTCTGTACGGTCTGTCCCAGGGCTTGGCTTTGGTCTGTTCGGTCTGGCCCATGATGGCCATGGTCTGTTCGGTCTGGCCCATACCTATTATAGGTCGATGACCCCATCATGCGTTTGCACCGCTATTTATTTCTGCTTCAAAATTTTGCAGCCCACAAATAATGTACACGTTTTGGCTGTTCAAAAGATTCATTATGTTTAATTTTTTGCCCCAATTAGACCGTTTCACTTGTCACTGTCACAAGTTCATAGTAAAGTGAAGTCAAGTGAAATCATTCCACGCAGTACATGGAAAGCTTCTATTTTAGTCTAGCAGAAATTGAGATACAAAGTTTTCGATAAAAAATATCGCAGCCTGGTACCTAAATGAAGCCAAAAGCCTTATGTTTTTCTGCATGTTTTTACTTGGTTATCGATCATATCCTCTTGATTGATTAATTCAATTCTTTATTTTTGTTCGGGATCAAAAAGTTCACATAACTTTGCAGGAGATGAGATAAGCATTATTCTATATTCTGCAAATAAATATGATTACCTTTTGGGCGATAACTCTGGCAGAATTGGATTCTCATCAGTGGGACTGTCAACCCCATCTCTGCCATCGTACATACGGTCTGTAAATAATTGATACGATCTACCCCACGTACTTCTTGATAATTGTATCTTTTACCGCATTTGATTGACTTTATATATTTTGATTGATGAGAACATGCAAAAGGTAGAATGACGAGACTTTATAATTTGAATGATAAGAAGCTCCGACGGGGATCGAAGTGTCCCACTGTCATTTTAAAAGAACCACAGTGAATGAGGTGATGAAAAGTTGACCACAGCTTATTGAACTTCGTCACAAAATTTACCTTTTTTTGTTAAAGTTGCATAAAATATAATAAATGCTATGAATAATTTTTACTACAAGTCATCGGAATGCGCCGCTATATGGGTATCGTTTTTTCACGCAAATTAGTACAAATTTTACTCATCACAATTAACTGATATCATACAAAGATTTGTTCTGATGCCGACCTGGTATCACTTTTTCCGTGCAATCGTTTTGTGATTGATGTGAAATACTTATTGTTTTACAGAAAGCAGCCCAATCGGCGCTAGGTGTCTTTTTAAATAAAAATGGGGGATGGGATATTAGGCGAAAGCCAGATTAGGCGGAGCAAATTTTTGTCGCAATTAGTCGAATCGAAAGTTTTCAACTAACTTTTACTGTGGAAATTATGCGGAAACCAATCCAATTAAAACAGAAGACAGTACTTCAAAATGTGCTTGACGCTACAGAGCACGCAGGTGTTCCTAACAGTGGTCTCAACATGATAATGACTCAGAAACAAAACAGAAATTTTTTTAAATATTTTAAATTTGCAACATGTCAGTTATTTAGATTTATCCCCCAGCTATTTTTCTTGAAGTTACCCGCTGCACATAGCTCTAAACTATTAAAAATCAAACACTTTTTTGACAAAAAAGAATTTATATTCTTTACTTTTCCCAGTAATTTTCAACAAAATCCTCATCTCATATATTACTGAATGGTGTAAAATGATGTAAAAAATGAAACGTAGTGCACTTCGTTATTTTTATTAATTCAATTTCACGGTTAGATTATTGTTAGGGTCTTGTCGAGAACTTAATGGCGTGAAAAGGATATCGAATTTAATTGGTTTTCGCCTTTTTTCTAACAAACTTGGTGTAAAATTTTTGCTAGTAAATACCAAAATAAGCTTCGCGTAATCGAGTTTTCGCCTATTATCCTAACCTCATAGTAAACATACCCAAAATTTTGGTTTTTTGTTATTTATTTGTTCTTTTCTTGTAAATCTGGTTATAAAACTATATGCGCGAATTTTTATTTCTTTCAAAAACTCTAAACGAAAGCAGAAAGCCAGTACAGCGGGCAGGATTAGTGTTATAAGTTCCCTCGAGTTATTAGCTTCAAAGAAATAATGCTTTCTGCGTACCAAACATGCTGTGAAAAATAGAACTTTTTGTCAGTTAAGACTGATGTGCTTGAGTGAAAACAGTTTTAATCAGAACGACGAAAGCTGTGCACAATAGACGGCAGACTATGGGTACCAACGTTGCCTCAAATAAGGTTTATTTTTGTCACGGACATTGGCATCATACTCAATTAAATGGCGCACATGGTAACCAGACACAGTTCTATAGCACATAAAAGACCTAGAGACCCTGTGTTGTGCACAAATGGCCATAGACCAAACAAAACCAAAAATGAGTACTCTAATCTTAACAAAACAGTTGAACCTGGACAACACCCTCGAGACTTTCCAAATGAAATTGACTTCAAAAAAAATTTTAAGAAAGAAGAAATTTTTACGTTTGCAAATTTTTGTGATAAGTTTTCACCCCAACAGCTGGAATTGGTTAGTCTTTTTTAAAAAAAATTGGTTGCTGTTGATCATTTTTATAAAGAGAATTAGCTCTAATTAGCAGAGAAGATTTCGCTACTGATTGGACTATCCGCATCTCTGAGCAGACTATCCAGACAACATTGTGTGATTTCGCCTCAACTATGCTTGTAATCTAAACTTATTTTATATAGACTTCATTTCAAGTTCAAGTCGGACTATCTGGACCACTGATCGTGCCCTTGTCATGCTATTCAAGTTTTGAGGCAATAATTGATCACGACATGCAAACAATAAATGCGAAAAATTGTCCATGACTAGACAAAAAACTGGCCATGACTCGACGAAATACTAGTCATGACTCGAATTAGCTTGCGTTAGCGCAAACTACCACGAAATAATTCGACGAAACGCGTTTATACCCTGCAAGACTGTAAAAGTTTTTGTTATAAGTCGAAAGCGCTACGATTCGAAACTGTGCGACTATGTTCTCACAGAGTGATTCAGATGGAAAATGGTCACGATCAGAGAATCGGACAGGAAGTTAACATGATGCGAAATTGTGAAATTATTGGCGAAATAGTGCAAAATTATTCAAAATTGTGCAATTTAAAACAAGCATGATCCGATCCGACGGAACAGATAGTGTAAGAACGCACAACTACAATTCGACAATCCAGACAATGCAAAATTGAGCAACTATTATCAGAAAATTGCCATGTATATTCCCTGTGATAACTGATGAAAAGTCACACAAACAAGGGAAACAGCTTTTCATTGTTTTAGCTTTGTTTAAATCTTCAGAAACTCAACAAATAACAACATAATTTAATTCCAAATTTCAAAATTTTAAGACTTTTTGTCGCCTTAATAGAAAAAATCTTGTTTTTATCACAGGCTAGATATTTGTTCAGTGTTGCTTGTGTTAACTTAATAATAATAATAAATTGTTCTCAAGTATGTATAAACAAACAACATTGTTCAATGAGGTTTACATATACATACTCAAAAGGTAATCAAAAGGCAAAAAAGACTAGTCGTGTGATGCCTTTGGGAAGCAGTTTGTTAGCAAATAAAGGTGGGAGTAGGGTGTTGATATTGGTTTGTTTTTAATGTTTAAATAGATTGAGTGACAGCAAGTACTCGTGAGGAAACAGTTGAGTTTTTGTAAAAGCATAAAAATAAAAAAAATAATGTTTTAGACAATTGCTCAAAAAAAATTAATATAAAAGTTCTATATCATTTCCTTGTATAAAATTTTCAAGAAAAGTATGGTGGTGTGTATTAATTCCAGATTTGTAGCAACTCTTTATAAAGTGAACATATTTTGATTCGAAATTAAGTATATAATTTAGCAATTTCCTTATTCGTATTCCAATTCTCTTTGGGATGATACTAGTAAATTGATTGCTAGGTTTTAGTTTCTTACTTGTTGTTCTTTTCTCATCTAGCCTCACAAGCTCTGAATCCCCAATAAACCTGTTAAAAACTTCATTTTTATGTCCCCGCCTAATTGTTTTGGTTAAAAATTTTAAAAGCTCAAAAATATGTAGCTCTTTCACCAGGAAGATTCCATATTTTTCCCGTTCGTTCGCTGTTGATTGACGACTTTGTTTCCTGAAAATAATTCGCGAAATTTGTTTAATTTTCACTTCGATAAACTTCAGGCTTGTCTTGCTTGCAGTTCCGTAAATAAGCACTCCATCTTGTATAACCGGTTGAACAAAAGACTTATATACTAAAACTAATTGTTTAATGCTCAATATAAACCTCAGTTTGTAGAACAATCCCGTAAATTTGGTCAATTTTGCAGCGACGCTATTTATGTGTTTTTTGAAATCCAATTTGTTGTCCAAAACGCCTAGATACTTTACTTCGTTGCTCTTTTTAAGGGTTGCATTGTTCAGTCTTAGAAAATTCATCATAGTTTTAAAACCTAAGTTTAGATTAATCGTTTTTTCAACATTGAGCTTAAGTTGAGTCAGTTTGTTATCGCTTAAGTAGAGGCCGATGTTGTCAATATCACTTTGAAAAAGAACTTCATTTGCACTTTTTTTTGGCTGCAGAGCAGTATCGTCGGCATAGAGCGTTATTGTAGAGCAGCTGCATTGTTGTCTGATGTCATTGACGTATATGATGAAAAGTAGTGGTTCTAAAACTGAACCTTGCGGCACGCCAAACGTAACAGTTCTTGGACTCGTTCTTGCAGCACCATATCTAATAATTTGTTTTCTGTCAGATAAGTAAGATTTCATAATTTCAAGCATTGGGCCTCTCAAACCTATGTTAGCAATTTTTTTAAGTAGTAAGTTTTGATCAACCGTGTCAAATGCCTTTTTCGAATCTAGAAACATACCTATCGAGCACTTTGGCTGGTTTTCTAAAGTGCCCCTAGCGTTTTCAACAAAATGCGCTAATGCATCAATTGTTCCTCTTTGTCGTCGGAAACCATATTGATTTGCA
Organism: Convolutriloba macropyga; assembly: GCF_964194025.1. Taxonomy (NCBI): domain Eukaryota; kingdom Metazoa; phylum Xenacoelomorpha; order Acoela; family Convolutidae; genus Convolutriloba; species Convolutriloba macropyga. Next base: position 11,660 of record NW_027450520.1, on the reverse strand, counting down.
TCCAGGAGATCAAAAACTTCTAAAAAATTAGATATTTTGTTGTACAGAAATGTTTCAAAGACTTTTGCTACAGTTGGAAGTAGAGAAATTGGTCTGAAGCTAGATGGTTCCTGGACATCACTATTTTTATGTACTGCTACTGTGATAGCTTCTTTCAGGCAAGGTGGAAAACTTCTTTCATCGATACATTTGTTGATTAATTTTGTTAGTATTGGCACAATTACCCATTCGAGTTTCTTCAAAAAAAGTTGTTCAGTTCAAAGCAATCTGTGCTATATTTGGTTCGCATTTTATTTATTATTTCCCGTACTTCCAGCGAAGTGGCCCTGGTTAGTCGCAATGATTGTACACTAATACTACTGCTTTTAGAAATATTCTCACTTTTAGACTCAAAATTTGATGCTAAGGTTTTACCAACTGTAGAGAAATAGTCTATGAATTTATCAGCTGTCTCTTTATTGAGCCTATCTTGCGATGCAACTTTGCCTTTTAATCTGCTAATGCAGTCAAAAAAAGATTTAGTTTTTCTGGCCATCTGCATTCATTAACCGCTGATAATACATTTCCTTTTTTCTTCTGATCAGTTTTTGCAGCTTGTAACGTAGTGCATTGAACTTTAGCTGATCGTCTTTGTCTTTCGTTCTCATAAAATTTTGGTATTGTCGTCGTTTCTTGGTAGCTAGATGTTTTATTTCGTTGTCAATCCACAATTTTTTATTTTTTGTACCTTTACAAATTTTTTTAGGAACAAATTTTTCAACACATTTATTCAAGAGAAACTGAAAATTTTTCATGGCTTCTTCAGAACTTAAATGATCAAGTGTTAGTTCAAACTTCTGTAATTCATGTTACATATAAAACTGAAGATTAATAATTACGTTTGAATCATTAAGTTTTGTCCACATTTTAATCATACGATCATCATCAATTTCTTTTTTTGAATGATTCAATTTGTGTCTCGAAAATCCAAAAAAGAGCGTATAATGATCTGTTAGCGTAGTTTGTGACACTTTCAGATCAATTTTTACGTTGGAATACACGCCATCAAAACAAGAATTACTAGTCTTTGTTTCTCTAGTGCAGTTCGCATTTTCTGCATAATGCAGGTCAAAAGACAGCAAGGCTTCTTGCAATGTTCTCAACTTTGAAGAAACGGTGTGATGATTTATATTGAAATCACCACACATAACTGACATACAGTCTTCCGGAATAACAACTATCTCAAAATGGTTTCCTAAGCTTGTGCTTAGTTTTTCGTTGGACGTGTTTGGTTTGACGTATATTGTAGTTAAAAAAACTTTTAAATTATTATAGCAAAATTTCAGTGTCAAAATTTGGCACTCATTGCTGGTGTACTTGCTTACTGTTTTGAACTTTATTTTATTTTTCAGAAAAATACCAACTCTTCCACCTCGATTTCGCTTTACACCCCTACTGACTGTGACGATTTTTTGATAACCATCTAGTTGCAAACAAGCAGTGTCATACTCTTCATTTATCCATGTTTCTGTTAAGCAGACGGCTAAGGGTAGACTATCTAAACTGTTTACTAGAACTTGAAGCTGATCTAAATTTTTGTATATAGATCTTATATTTTGAAGCATGAAGAGCTTTTGCATTTTGTTGTACTAAAATGATATTTACAAGTGGAAGAAAAGTGGGACGACCATTGTCTTCAATGGATTGTAGCAGCAAAGTTTAAAGTGTTAGCGGATATGACGTTAGAGTTAAAACAACTCTGGTTACCAGAGTAAGAAACTGTTTTTTCGAAAAAAAGCTAAATCGTATACATAATGTATTTTTTTGTTAAAATATTTAAAAATATATAGCCTAAAAGGAGAAAAAAACAAGAAAACGATGAGAAAAAAAATAAAAGTTTTACTGCTAAGATCATTTATTTGGAGAAAGTTTACAAGTTTAACAACTTCAAGCGCGTAATCGCATCAATCAGTTGATATACTTGATTTATCTTGGGTGATCCTGTTTTCACATTGAGAGAAATAAAAAGAAACGACATCTTCGAATTTAAATAGGCGCTTTATCGCAGCCATCAAATCCGATGTGCGAACAATTTCTTTTTTCATTGATTTTTGGTCGTAGTGACGCGTAATCGCAGTCAGTTACTATATTTCACATTTAAATATTTATACAATTATCTTTATATATTTATATGTGACGCGTAATCGCAGTCACATTTTGTGTTTTACAGTAAATCAGAATTAATGTAAATCAATTAAAAAAATAGAAGAAAAATCTAGAAATTTTGACGTATCTAATTGAATACTTTTCTTTTACGGGGCCTCAAAACAGGAACTGTTTCCCAAAAGTGCCAATAAGATTAGAATAACATTAGCACCAAACAAAAATGTTTTTTAATTTGTTCACTAAACGTCTTTGTTTTTTGTTCAGTCAGCACTTAAAGATTTTTTTGAAGTCAGGTGACTTCTCTCTGTCATCATCAACTTTGTCGTCATCATCAAGGCAGTATTTCCTTTTTTGGTTTTCTCGTTTGATCGGGTTTTTGACATTTTCAAGATCGCTAATTTGATTGATGTTGTGATAGCCAGTATCATTGTTGTTTCGCTTCACCAATACAGATACGGAACGATTTTTTGTCGAAGTAATGAAGCCCTGTCTATTTGCCTCAGCCCTAAGTTCAGCTTCAAACTTTGGTAGTCGTTCATTCAAGAAAATAGGTTTTTTTATTCAGGCTGTTTTTTGCAGTTTTCAACTTTCGTCTTGCCCCAAACACTCTGTCTTTCTCGTCGAAATAGACAAACTTGCAAATAACCGAGTCATATTGATCTCCATTAGCAGTTCCCGGTAAAATATGACATGCTTTTATTCTGTTCTCAGTGAGATTTATTTTCAGAAAATCGCTAAAAAATCTCAAGGTATTTTTCAGTACATTTTTGCTATCTCTTGGATCGAAAGGCGGATTGCAGATAATTAGGCAGTCTTTGCTCGTTTACCTTTCTTGTGCTCTGAGGCGCTCATTCATATCAAATTGCATTTTTTCAAGATTTTTTATTTTACTTTCCTGTTCTTTGTTTTTTGCGATCAAACCTGTGACCGAATTCTGCAATTGATCCACCTGCTTCTTCAGTTGACTTGATTCACCCTCCATTTCCATCCAGCTGTGAGTCGGGTCAAAAGTTAATTGTAACAAGGATAAATACAAACTTGTAAAGAATACGAGTAAAAAAAGAGAAAGAGAAACAAAAATCCGCAAATGAACTGTTAATTATTAGACAATGACCGTTCCCAGTTCTTACACACGAGCTGGGTACATAGTAGAAAACTAGTGTTTTAATATAGAAATGATTATGCAAACATGTTATTAGATTTAGATATGCTAGAGTTCTTACTTGAGCTATCATTCTCAGTTAGATCACAGAGAAGAAATAAAGAAGTTGTAATAATTTTTAACTCAGCTGGACTAAGAGACAGATTTAATCAGATGATAAATCGAATTATCGCGCTTTTGTGGACCTATGATTCGACATAGCGCGCTTATGATTCGAAAATCCCGCTAAAAGTATGGTTCAGACCGTGTAATCAACGTCTGTGAGAGTAACCCTCGGATAATGGTCGTATCATATTTCGATCAGCTCACCTCGTGTATCCAAACCGCTGGTTTACTGCCAGACTTTGTGACTGGATCACGTTTTACCCTGTGCGCAATTTATGTTGTTTTGATTAAAATTGGATCGGGTAGCATATATCAACCTGTGAAGGTATTTTAGCATTTTTATTGAGTAGAAAATTATCAAAACGTAGGTTAATTCTAATTGTCATTAAACTCTAGAATTCATCTTTGAAATGCTTCAGAATGTTTTAAGCCATCTGGGGTAAGTTTTCTGTTAAGGCGAACAGGCTCTTGTACACACCATTTGGAATTAGTGTTGTATTCAACTAGGATTTATAAACGATGTAACACTTTTAGGCTGCCTGAATTTTTCAGTGAACTGCACAAAAAACTTATTCTATCTTGATTTCCGGGCCGCGGATGTATCTGAACGCCTTGTGAAAGAATTTTTTTGAAAAGGCATATAATTGTTTCCAGGAGTAGTACCGCATCAGAAAAAATCCTAAGTCTCAATCACATGCTGGTTCAAAATGTTCTAGAGACAAATGCGCCGTGAACAGTCTGAATCAATTTTGATATTTATGTTCAAAACATTCTGATTCAGCGCTGAATTACTCTGAACGTTAAGTAAGCGCTTGCCTGTATCCCAGCCATGGTCATTCTCCGCGATCACGTTTTCATCATAATTCGTCTCCAGTTCGTTGTTCTCTATCAACTCCTCAAAATGGCCGCCCCCAGCTGTTGAGGAAATGAATGTTGCATTGGTGTGTCTTCTCATCTCCTTCTCCTTGCGATAGCTTTCTCGGATGGCTTTGTACTCACTGTAAGTTCGGAACTTTTCCTGATTGATGGGATGTTCTTGGTTGGCTTTGAAGATGAGGACTGTGGCGTGTATCAACAGACATATCTCCACCACCAGAAACACTGAAGTCGTATATTGCATCACTTGCAGCATGTAACAGTACGCTGAAATAAACGGCAACAACGATATTTCCTCATTGATGATGTCCCAGAAAATCTGGTCACATTCAGTCTCAATGAAATTAGCAGCAATACTTTATACTGTGCATTCAGGGTCGAGCCCCCCCCCCCCCCCTATAATAATGGAAAAAGCTGGAAAGAGGAATACGTGATGAAAGATTTGAGTTTTTGTTATAAACTTTTGGCAGAATGAAAGCAAATAGTTCCAATTCATAGAATGATTTCAAAAATGTCAGAGTAGCAAAAAACATTACGAGCCAGCGCCCATACCAAAGAGAGTTTAATTGCGCTATTTTGTTATTTCGTAAAGGCGTTGGCTCAGAATGACATCATTCATTTAGAGCATAAGCTTCAATTATTAATCATTTTTATTACATGTGGTAAACGTGTAGCCCGATTTCGCCAATTCACACTGTAACAGAAGTTGATGAGTATTTTATAGTAAATAAAATTTAGAGTATTTCACTTGCACTTTTTTTCACTTTCCCCACTTTTTCAGGGGCGTAGATTCCCTTCTACTTTTATTCATTGTTTAATGAGTTTAAAGAGATCAAAAAGTTTTGTCACGCACATATTAAAAAATTGCTAAATATAAATAAAGAATTATATAGTTTTATAATTTAACGAATTATATAATTTAGAGACAATTAAGGTTTTTGCTGTAACAAAAGCCGGAAGTTAAAAATATGGTATTTCAAAAACGATCGCAAATGCTAGAGCGCACAAATGTCTCGGCAATAGTTTGATCATAATCAGAAAAAAATTCTGGCAAGAGTCTGAGATTAGTTAGTATTGAGATCGAGTAAACTGATTTAAAAGCTAGGTGAACGTTATATAAGAATTTTGTAATCTATCGGAAGTAATACTTTTTCTTACAGACTAGCTCCCTTAACAAATTGGGGCGCACCATTCAGACGATTTCACCTATCGTTTTCCACAAAATGTATTCTAAAACATGTAATATTGGCTTAAAATGTGCAATATGGTTACAAACCAATTGTTTCGAAACTGCTTCGACACAATGGCCAGATTGGCAATTTAGTAAAATCTGGTGACCAAGTTTGTACCTCAGATTCACCAGTTTAAAACGGCGGTATTACACAGCTTACGATGTTCATTTTCTGCCCGGTACGTCCTAAAACCCGCAAAGTAAGAAGTTCATTTTCGATTAAATAGCTACTAATCCGACTTAAAAGACGCTTTCAAAACAATAAAGTGGATTGACAGTGCCAGAATGTTCGAAGCACATAAAAATTTACTTAAAATTTAAATTTAAATAAAAAACTGAAAAACTAAGCAAAGAAAAATTTATTTTGAAGTCCTCATGTCCGCCAAGAACCTCTTCTGATTTTTTTTTGAAAACTCTCTGCAATCTATTTTGATCGATTCAAAAATGTTTATTTGAAGTCTTTCGTCTTTCATTTGTTCTGTTGTTAATCTAATTTTTGCTGTACTTTTCGGATTTCAATTTGCGTGGGAATAAAAGGTTGTAGTCATAAGTCCTTAACGCAGTCGAGAACGTCGTCCAAAACTAATTCTTCAGATTGATTCTAACTGAATTAACAATTTTTTTATTGCTGCATAATTGCTCAGGTACGAACGTCTTTAATTTAGATTTAATTACTATCACTAGCATTTTGGGGTTGGATATTAAGCCTAATTGATTACAAAAAAAATTGATCAGAAACGGTTACAATTAGCTTTAAAGATGAATTGGCGCCGTTTTAGCAAAAATCAACTCCAAATAGGTAAAATTAATTTGCCAAAAACATAATTACATGCTTAATTGGGGCAAATTTTGTCACGTTTTGCCACGGTCTCAAACTCCCGTTTTCAACAAAACACGAAATGTGGAGGAATATGGTGACAAAATTTGTCACCGTATTTCAAATATTAAGCAATTTTGTGGAATTTTGTGTTAAACTAGCTCCTGTTCCGTTTGGTATGCGCGGTATTCTGTAATGTGTTAGTCGCTACAATCAAGACTGCGCATTGTATTATAATGTTTTCCAATCCACCAAAGAAATAAAAAAAACGTCAATTTTTAGCTATCTATCGGCTACGGGTCTCAGCGGACCGCTGTCCATGGTCATGCATCTAATCCGATGTGGGATATGCTCCGGAAATCGCAGGCCGGTTATTGCGGCGAAGCCGCGATGCGTGCAAAGCGCGTGCACTGGTCCGCTGGGGAAAACTTAAAATACCAGTATACCTATTTTGACCTTTTTTTCAAAATGAGGTCAAAATAGGTATACTAGTATACTAGTAATTCTTGCAAAATTCTCGGGTTGCAAAAATTCTAAAGAATGTACAAAGTTACTGAAAACCAGTTGAAACTGATTGTGAAATGTGAGCTTACTGGCTACTCTTTGCTCAATTTGACGAGAGCATTCGCTACTCGGTTGGTCGGAGAAACACTCGGAGAAATCAGTGCAGACACAACTTAGAAATCCGGAGGCCCCTTGGACGTCAGTGTGCTGCCCTGGATTGGAGAGAAAAGAGGAGGCATGACCCGCAAAACAGCAGGGTCTCTCTCGTATTAGCAGAGTGTGCAGTGTTCCAAATGGAATGAATCCATATCCCCATGTGGACAGGCCATTCACAATCGTCGACATTGTGTTCACTCCTGTTGCAAAACATCACTATCATTTCAAACTATGCAGTTTCAGATCTAAGCCAGGTTTTCGAATTGACTTTAGTGAGTCGCATAACCTTGCTTGAAACACGCAAGTTTTGTAATGTCAACACTTTCAAAATCTGGCACGTAAATAGGGAAATCTGGCATTCTAGAGCCTGGCAATGTGGAGATCTGGAATGTTGAAAACTTACATCCGCGTTTAATCTTCCAAAACATCGGAGAAATAGCACAATTTGAGAATGTAACCTTTCGAACTCCGTCAGAAAAATGTAAGAATGTAACTTTTCAGTTAGAATGTAACATTTGACTCAGAAAAATGAACTATTCAGGAGCGAGAGAACAAAATGGCTTTTGCAGTAGAATTTTACAGGACAGATCTGTTTAATAGATCAAGATGGCGACTTTGATTTGTAAGCCCTTATATACCCATTCCCAAAAACTGCCCCTATATACCCATTATTATTGAGAAAAATTAAGATAGGAATCTATTGATAGCGCTATGATGAATCGCGGTAGTCCTAAGTCTGACCAAATATTAATTGCATCTACATATTTCCTGCGAATCATTCGCAAATTTTACCATAAATAGTGTGAGTTTGCTTTCTTCTGTGTTCAATCAAAATCCTGCGGTGTCATAATCATACAGTATATGCAGAGAAAATTTTAGATCAAATAAACTCATTCTAATGAAAGCTATCTATATTCGTCAATTTGGACCGAATATTGACTTTAAGCATCATTTTTTGAAGGTTTCGATTGTTAAATCAGTGACTTGAATCAATTTTCTCTTGTCCGATTAAACTGCTAAGTTAATTTTTCTGATACTTCTAACTAATTTTAGAGCTTTAATTTGAGTTGAAATTATAATACGGCCGCTCAGACTTGCATTGATTGCGTAGAATCTCTTCCCATAAAGATATGTCTGCATTGGTCCACCTTTGATACGGGAAAGGTTTCGGTAAAGATGTCTACTGCAATTTGTCAATGGTGGGAACCCTCTGAGATTGAGGTGTCGCTTGCCCCCAAATGACTTAAATTTCTGGTGTATTTGTTTTTTTGTACACGAATGGGTTTTGGCAAAAATTGATACAACTGTGAATTTCCTTAAAAATTGCTTTTGGATATTTCTTTTTAATGTCGAAATCCTAAAGAAATTGTTTTTGGTACTGTGCTTCCCGAATGTAAGCGGCTTTTTGCTAATATACTGTTCTTTTGAAGAAATCCAACTGTGGCCTGTTTTCTGGCACCCCAGCTCAGTGCTGCATCATGTACAATGAGCTTGACGCAGCAGACCATTGTTGATTTCCAGTCGTTTAGTTCTGCAGAACAGTCTGCATCACTCTCTGCATTAACATATAACTAGCTTCTTTTTCAAAAGAAAATTGCAAATGTTTCAAATATTGAAATATCGAATGAATTCGTTTCCACACTGCCAGCGTTGATTTTTTGGTGCATTAATAAATCTAGATAAAATATTGTTGCAAAAAGGTCCTTGACTGTTTTTGCCAGATAAAGAAGTAATCCAAATAGGTTTTTTTAGATTCGTTGATCCATTTTTTTCTATACTCTGTGCTGATTGAAGGTTTAAGTTCAAGTCGGCTACACTTCTTGACGGTTTGCAATGATTGAAGGTTTGTGTCTTCGTAGCGCTTTCCTTGTTGCTCTGCCCTCTTTTGGTCTCACTTTGCGTGCCAGAAGCCAGTGCAGTGTTCGTCTATCATGCATGTGAAAACTGGTTCTGGGGCATTCTCGGCATGGGAGATCAATGTCATGCTTCTGAAGGTTACTCTGATGTGGCCAACCAAAACCAAGATGAATTTATGACTTTCTGTCTACTCTTGCGAGCAAACAATCATCGTTCCCTCTTCTGGTATAACCTGTGACTTTTCGGGATACACAACTTCCTCTATAAGGGTTGCAGGGAAGCCGTTTTGACATCAACTCTGTATATCTTTCAAAAGGCGCAAAAGTCCCATAATAGTGCAGTGTTTACGTTTTTGCTTCAAAGTGGCCTCACTAGATCCGAAACCTTGTTGTCTTGGAGTGTCTTAACCTCGTCCTTCACTGCTCGGTGACACTGGTGACAATCATGCCTTTGCTTGGCTTCACAGACTATTTCATTTCCACATAACCACCCTCGGTAACTGCGGGATAATTCCTCTTTTATGCAAAAAATGCGGAACACTCTTTGCTCGAGTCCTTGTCTAGGCTCTGCACTTTTTGTTTGCTCATATGTATAATCATTGAAGCCAGCCGTTTTTATGATTGAGTTGTCTTCAGTGTCACTGTTTTCAAGTAACTCTTGGCATCTCTGATTCACTCTAAGAGCACTACATCCTTCATCTAGTGCGTAATCCTTGACATTCAAGGTCTCTCAATTCAGCGTTGGTTCTTGAGTGTTCACGTTCTCCGCGGCACGTTAGTCAGCTTTTTTGTAGTAAATTGGCCCTGTTTTTTCTATCATTGTCCAGATGACCATCGTCTGGTTACTAGATTCCAATTGTTCTCAGCCGTAAACAAGACTTTTGGGCTCGACTGTGTTGTCAGTGTTGTGCTTGAGCTCACTTCAGATTCTCTGATGATCTCATCTAGAACAGCAATTGATTTGAAAATGACATAGTTCTATGTAGAGGAAAATTCCGTTGTGGCCCTGAGAGTAACCCTTTGCTCGAGTTTGCCGGTTTTCTGTTCTTCGTATTGATATAGATCATGCGAACAAATTTAGACATTTTTTCAATTGAGAGTTTAGGTTTTATACATGGCAAAAGCTCTGCTGTGTTTTTTTTCGTCCATGAGCAAACATTATACCATCTTTAGCTATTTCCAGATGCACGTCTCAGCTGATGCGTTCTGTTGTAGCGTCTCTGGTATGGTATTCTGCAGGAAGCTTGCATCTAAGCAGCTCGTATTGAAATGTTGTTAGAGAAACTTTATCGCATTGTGTTTGCTTAGCTTTTTGGGCGTCACTGCACTGAAAACAAACTTTAGACTAGCCAGTGCTTCACTCTTTGCCTTGATCAAGTCCACAAACAGAAACTTCGTTTACTGGTCTGCAAACACAATGCAGAATTGGAACTCTGATAGTGACTCTAGCCTGAATAGTCCCTTCACCTCAGTAAACACCCTCTCCAGTTTCTTCTCTTCTTTCTGTTACTGCCACTCTTGGTACTGGAGCCTCGGTGATATCTGCATACATTGCACACATTTTTGCGCTCAGTGCTGCACTACGTCCGTTGAGCTTGAAGCAGCAGCCCGTTGTTGATTTTCGGTCGTTTAAGTCTGCAGCCCAGTCTGCATCACTCCCCCTTTAACATATAACTAGCTTCATTTTTATAATCAAATTTAAACTGTTTCGAACATTGACAATTTTGAATTAGTTTGATGCCACACTGCAAGTGTTGATTAATTGGTGCATTCATAATTCTAGACAAAAAATTGATTTTACATTTGGCCCCGTCTGTTTTGCCAGTTAAATAAATGAACCCATTAGAATTCTTTAGATTCTTCTTTTTTTGTCTCTAATCTGTGATCTCTGAAACTTTAAGTTTAAAACGTCTCTAATTCCTGTCGGTTTACAATCAATCAATTAAAAACGCTCAAGTTTTGTCTTTGTGTAGCTTTTTTATTCGACTGTGGCTTTGCCTTTATTGATCTGACTGAGCCCCAGAAACCCGTGCAGTATTTCTTTCTCTTCCAGGTTAAAATTGATTCAAGGGCACTATTGACATCAGAGATCAATGTCAAGCATCTGGATTTTACTAAGATGTCGTCAAACCAGACCAGGACGAATGTGACCTCATGTATCTGCCCTTGTGAGTAAAGAGTCGTCTTTTACCTTTTTGGTGAAAGAAAACCTGTCCCTGAAAGAAGTTCGCCAATTCTTCATACCACCTGTTAGCAGATTGTTTCAAACCATAAATTGTTTTCAGTCGACTTTCTAGCTTCTCTACCTCTGATCCGAACTGGAAGAATTCAAGTGACTACTCAGGATACACATCTTTCTCAATTGGTTTTGAAGGAAAGTTGTCTTGGCATCAAACTGGTGCTTCACATGGACTCGTGACGTTGATTAATGAAGTAGAATCCTCAAAATTCTGTTTTTCAATTAAACGCAAAAATCCCTTAGGGTCTCTGTAATATCTCGCACACTTTGCACACATCTTTGAGTTCCTCCACTGTCACTATTTTATTCCTGAATACATCCACGTCAAGTAAACGACATCCTTTTACTGTCAAGCTTTGCGCTGTTTGATCTCATCTTGAATTTAATAATGATGCACGGTATGCAAAGCAAATTGTTGTCTTAGGTGAGTTTCATCCGAGGTTTGTCATTTTTTGGTCTGTACGACCACTCACCACTAACACGTCTAATCTTTTCCACTGGTTACGATTTATCAAGAAATTGGCGTCTGGTGTAGCCAAGGCCTGACCCATCGCAGCTGACTCTCTTTT